>NW_013525102.1:5385674-5402283 GCF_000836215.1 Papilio polytes
TCCATCCATCCATCTAAACTTTCGCATTTATAATATTAGTAAGATTAGTAAGAAGTAAGATTATTAAATATTACTTTATAATTTTGTATGACATTGAAAATAAGGATAAAAGAGTACCTATCCTTGATGTTTCCTTGTTTTAAAATATGTTTTATTAAAAATAATGCAACGATTATTATTGATTTATTATTATTGTATTCGACCTCTTTGAGATTAAATTCCTTACGATCCTTATCAAAGATTTGTTATCGGTGCGCAATACAGTTTCATATTAAACTTATAAATTAAACTCTTTTATACACGGGATATTTGTTTAAGTTAGATGATTTTTTTTTTCGGGAAGTTTATAACTATTAATATTTGATTTTTACATAAATTAATTGTTCAATTCCTTTAGTAAGTAAAACAAAGTAGCATCTGAAATAGGTAATTTATTTTTTGAAATATACCCCATTCAGTTTGCACATTATTAATTGACGTGACTCTATCAACAAATTAGGTAACTAACCATAATGACGAAAATAAATAGAACTCTATACTTAATAAGAAACTTATCTAATAAAGATTATTGTAGCTCTCCTTCAATTCTCCTTGAGTAACTTGTGGAAGTAAGATTAACGATCAGACAGAGAACTTGTGAGGTAACATTAATAAATCATGACTCTGCGGTTGTATCAAGTTTAGTTAGTCTTTTGTCTTGAAACTGATACAACAGTTCTACATGAGCGCGTGCACACCTTTGACTAAACTATCGCACTGTTTAGTCGCGCTTTGATTCCTATGATCTTATATTGAGGTGCGCACATTGCCAGTTTTTTTAACTAAACAGTTGAATTGGCTGCGAAACAATCGACAATCGTAAAACAGTTGTGCGATAGTTTAGTCAAATGTGTGCGCCCGCTTTAATGTAATGCTTATCTTATGTCGTAACCTATGAAATTGAAATAAAATATCGACAGACCGAATACTGAAACTAATCTTGTATATTTCGCTTCACAAATGCCGCTTACAATCTATAAGACGTCAACATTTTAATGGAATTTGAAGTTTGGGCCTATAAATGTCGTACCAGTATTCGGTTCTAAGTTTGTTAAATGAATAACAACGTAATTGTGAACTGAGACTGAACGGTGAATTTTTTAAAGATCGCAGCGCATTTCTGTAAACACTCTTGGGTGATTGCCGGTTGGTTTGGTCGTGTTATTCGGCTGGCTGCGCTGAAGGCTAGGATGCGGCGGTCGCTGGTAAATTGTTTACGGCCCCTTGCCGCCGGAGAGGCACTTCTAGACGATGGCGGAATGTACTTTGCGATACTTTCTTTGCTCTAAAATTCATTGGGCAATGTTCACTCTCAATATTTATCGATACTTTGAGCTTTACATAAAACTCGCTTACGCTCTCGACTCCGTCCAATTGGAATTAGTAAAACAAAGGAACTTATGAGTTCGTCCAGACTTTGCTCTACATCTATAAATGTCATCGACATTCGTTCAGCCGTTTAAATGGTAAACTCTTATAAACTTCGATCCATCTAAACTTTCGCATTTATAATATTAGTAAGATTGTTCTGAGATTTCTGTCCATTATAAATTTAATGATTTTTTAACAAGCAAACTTTTGATGCAATAAAAAGGAGAATAGTTTTAAATACTGCAAATATTTACATTGACAGTTTTATCTATCGAACCATGTGTGAGCAGTAAAAGTAACGATTACGTTGTTTTAAACTGTTGCGCAGTAAATTAGTGCTGCCGTGATACTGACGGGAATAAAAGAAAATTCACATTTGTATTGTTTCTGCAGTGTGCGGGCGCCGGAGATGAAATTTCACAAACGTTTCAACTCGACAGGAAATTAAAGATAAATAACCTCTTTTTATACTGTTATTCAAGTTTGATTTATGTTTTATTTTTAACGAATTAATAAATAACTAATAGGTTGAAATACTCGAAAGTATAAAAGAAAGAATAAAAGCAGTAATAAAATAATAGATAAGAAACATTAGAGAATGTATATAATTCGCTAATGGGTCTATTATATTCTATACAATTTTTCCTCCCGAAATTCTTTCCATTGTTAAAAATAAGTCACAATATAACAGGTGATCTTAACAACGTTCTTTTTTTCCCCTCTTTACTTTATTGGGTTCGTGCTGATTTTGATATCTTTCATAATACTTTGTAGCGAAAGCCCGCGGCGATATTGTCTTTTGGGGCGGGTAAAGGCTCGAGGAAATCCGCTAAGGATTATACTCGTTATTCCAGTAATATCATTTTATGTTATACTTTTATCGCTCACGTTTTATACTGAATCCTAAAAAGGGTTTTATTGTTGATGATTGCATCTTACAGAACGTATACATTACGTGAAGACGATATTCCTAAAGTTAAGACCAATATCGATATTGCAGCTTTCAATCCGCAAAACCCCTTTACCTCCAAGCGAATTGATATTTTTGTAGCAGCGACGGTCGTGCCAATGGAAATTGACTACAATTACTTATTGAAATACATAGAAGACTCGCTAGTAAAATAGTGGTAAATGATCTAATTACGATGAGTAATGAATCCTCACAATTCTCGAGTTAAACATGTATTGTATCTTGAGATTTAATTAATATGTTAATCGGATTTCATCGTCATCTTTTTATCAGGTTTGCGTCACGTTCGTGTCAACTTAATTTTATTGCAAGTTCTCAATTTGCATTTTACACCTGGCTTTTGCTTTTATTTGCTGTCAATTCATCTTAACAGCGAACATATTCTCGATGCGGCGCAACGAGAGCGGACCGTCAATTACCGCATATTGTTCGGAATTACGAACGTTATAAAAGTTTTATTCGCTCAGTTACTATGTGAGCCGTGTGTGCATAACGTCATCTCAAAATGTTGACACTTTTAAATATTCTCCTACGAATATTGGGTTAATGGATTAACCAACCTGATTTTTTTATTTAGTTGCTATTGTTTTATTTTTTACTTCTTGTTATTCGTTAGTTTTATATATCAACTAGCTTTGGCCGCGACTCCGTCCGCGTGAATTAAAAAAAAACAAAAGTGAGTTAACCTTGGTGTTCTTCCAGCCTATCCTCTACATCTATACCAAATTTCGTGGAAATCCGTTCACCCGTTTAGGCTACAAATTCTAACAAACATCTATCCATCCATCTAAACTTTCGCATTTACGATATTAGTATGATTACTGTAGTTTGGCAAAACAAATGAGACATCAAACAGTCATGTGACCAATTCATGAACCATTTAACAGAACTTCAGCTCCATTTATTTTAACGCAAGCAATACTGTTACTGAAAGCTACTCGTTTGTATGAGGATAAATGCAGTGCACGATACGTTGCCCGTTATGTCACGCTCACACGCCATGTCCGCGCGAACTGGCAACGGGAAACACTGCGGTGCTTCGCAAATAAAACAGCTTGCGTCCGCGCAAGTGTGGCACTGCATTAACATATATTAGAAATGCTATCAAATATCATTCTTAATTTCTTTAGGCGTCAATGATTACGTATGTGTAAAATTTACTAACGTAGTATGAACGAACTAGAATTAAAACAATTCTAACGGTAGATATTCGTCCGCAGTGATAGCCCCGAGGCCTCAAGTCTCAAGAGATACGTTGTTAAAAACGAACAATAGATCGAGTAATTGATTTCCAGCGAGGCTTCACTCGTGGGATTTTCGTATATGGGTCACATCGCTACACTCACGAATTTTATCTCGGTATTAGATTGTGTATTCCGTTACACGCCAATTATAAATGATCTTAACTATTCTTGAAACACTATTAATAAACTTGAGCATTGGTTTTATGATATTCTAGATGAAATATTGATGGATTCTCCTAAAGCCTGCTACATATAAGACTGTGCGTGTCGGTACAACTATAAATGTACTATTCAACTGAGTGTCTTTAGGTGGCTTAAGATCATAAGCTAAAAACGTCAGCCTTGACCTGAAAGTTTTATTGAGGGTGTTAAGGAATTTTACTGTTCTTGATTACGACCATTTCCGGTATCGCATTTCCTCATGGTTCGAGGACAAGAGGGCAAAGATTAATGATGGCAATTTACCGTGGATCCCGCTTACGCTGGCTTAGCGTTGGATTTGTTTCCGTTCCCTATAAGGTTTAATGTATTACGCAGTTCGAATTATCCGCCAGAACGGCAGTCGGAATCTCAGCTGCAATTTGTCTTTGGCAATGATGTGGCTTTATGGTACTAAGGTTGTTGGAAGCAACATTTACTATCAACAAAAGCCGGAACGTGGAAATTTCGTACGGGAATGAGTCTTTTACCGTAAGTTTTTCTGTACAAAAATATGTTCTTATCTCTGCCTTGCCAGCATGAGAAATACGAGAATGACTTTTTCCTTCAATTACGTTTCCACAAAGTTCTCAGTATAGAAGTATAATGGTGATTATCATATTTTTTAAGTAGGTTGAAAATGCTTATACTATCTTCTCTTGTTTTTTAATGAATGATATGCTAATGTAACCTGATTTTAAATCTCTCCTCTTGCTCTACTTAACGTAACGAACATCTTGTTCCTCGGAAAATCTGAACCTTTATATACTGTGTTAATACTTACCCCAGCTTAACAGTAAAACAAGGAATACTAACTACATATTCGACGATATCGACTCCTAAAAATATCAGAACAACCTTTGTGTTCCATCCATTGTAAAATTTGAAAGTTACGCATGTTATTTTCACTTTGTTTAACATGTTACACGTGGAAATTTGATAATATACTCTGAGGTTTTCTTTTGTATCGCTTACTGCGGGACAACAATAGATTGTTATCTAACAAGATGAAACAACACCGGTATTAGAAACTAAGCCGGTTCGTGACGTAAGTGGTTCATTGAAATAATAACTCCTTAACATTGCCAGTATACAGAGTATGTGGGGCTTACAGCGGCTGCGTGATTCTGTTGACGTGTGGGAAGCCATTCTATTGTGAATAACTTGGTGGATTTGGTTCAAGTGATTAGATTAGCTGTGAGACGGGATAACTTAATTTTACATGTAACAAGTTATGAAACGAATTGGCGCGTAAGGCAATTTTACATCATTAGTGAATTGACAGTATTAATTTATGTAATTGGAAGCTCTACATTAAGTAGAAACGAATAAATTAACCTAAATAAGATTTTGGTTAAAGATATAGCTGGCTTGGATCCGCAGCTGCGGTTGTAGAAGCTCGAAATAGTAAAAGTGCACACAGGAACCGGCCCGCGTTTGGGTCAAGGACTATTCGCTTTGTCTTGTTGCTACAGTAATACTGGTAGCTCGGGTTTGCATCGCCGATCATTACAGTCTCATGAATAGTTAATGCTCTGCGCTAAACGAAAAGCAAAGGCGCAAAGCTGCCGTTGCTAAACTCAATGAGTTGTGAAATTACTTTTTTATGTGCTTGCTATTGGAGTTTTATGTTAATGAGTAACTTTACAATCGTTAATGTTATAATGTATCACGGCACCAGTTTGTTACTTAAGCCCTTTTTTAACTGGAACAGATAGAGTAAGGTGTTCATTTGTTTTATAGTTAATTTCATTTTTATATGTAACTTAATTATAATAGTTTCGATTTGTAATTTTATAATGATATTAGACAATGAATAAATGAGTATGCAAATAAATTATTATTTGTACAATATCTTTGTGAACTGATATTATTTTGGGTATTATTTACGCTACATTTTAGAAATGAATTTCGTACGTTCTTTTTTAATCTACCTGGCGACATTGTGTTTTACTAGACATAGTTGACAACGGACTTGGAAATACCAACGCAGTATACCAAGTTAACTTATAACGTAACACAGACAGCACAAATACATACATACACAGAATTCGACCATGACTCAGCTGGTCCCTTTCTGAACCCCTGACGAAATTACCGTACCATTTGCATTCAGTTGCCATCGTAGAGACTGAACCCGAAACGGGAGTGGGACTGCCATCCCTTGATGCGATTACCCGATCCCCAAGGAGAAATATCTTTCGGGTTCCTACTGTAACCGTGGGTTTTCACAGTTATAATTTACGTAAACACATTGTTTTCTCGCTCTTTTTCAAAGAGAATGAAAGAGATGTGATAATTATGTTCTTGTAGAAAAGGTTGGACAAAGGAATCCCATGGAAAATGAATAAATTACTTCCCTAATTTCTGTACTTAGTCTAAAGTAACTGAGGAAAAATTTACTAAAGGGAAGTTTAAAATTTAAGTGAATTCTCGAAAAATCTAATTTGTCCGCCCTCAACTTAATTGTCACTTGGCGGCGTGTTGAGAGAAGGGCTTGCAAAATTTTATTTAGGCGAGGAACTGGATCTACTTAACTTCACCGTACCAAGTAACAAGGTCTTATAAAGTTACTCCGAATATTTAGGCACCTTTGGAGTACTGACAAATTTGTTTATGTTAATTTTCACGACTTGGGAACATTTTACCTTAAGTTAAAAAATGGACGACCGACCAACGCATTCAAGAACGCGTTTATTAATTATAATTTAACATATTATGTAAAAGTTAAATACAGTACATATGTGATTTGGTTTCAAGTAAAGATCAAAGTAGTGAAAATGATGAAATAACTAAAGCCTAGTCCTATACAGGAAAGATAACTATATTTGTTTATTTCCAACCATCCGTTAGTCGGTCCGTACGGCCAGCTAAAGTCCGAAACACGTGGATATCCTCGCTGATTTCAATCAACCGGTGCCAATGGAATTTGTTTCGGATTTCCCTTTATAGGAACTGTACGGGTACAGAATATAGTGGTATGTTACGCGTCACGTACGCAGCGAATGAACGCAGTGAATCATTATTGTCCCATGTGTCGATGTCCTAATTAAATAAAGTATTGTTCAAACAAACCAACGATACGATGGAAAGGATACAAACCATGGTAGGACAGGTTGTTTTTAATGATGGGTATTTTTTAGGATAAAACACGGATAATTGGGTTTAATAGGTAATGGTTATTAAATTTTGAAACCAGTTTTTCTATGGTGGTTATAAAATTAAATTATCAATTTCGTCTACTTAAAATATCTGATATTTGTCATACAAAAACGATTCCAAAAATTTAAAATATTATTGTTGCTTGGAACATTGTTAAGAGACTATAATTTTAAGGATAATGACACAAAGAGTTAAGTATTAACGTTTAGAAAACGTGTTATTTGTTTAAACACGTTTAAATAACGATTATTATTCATGTCGTTATAGCGATAAGCTATGACTTACGTCTGTAGTCGCGCCAGGGGTCTGGGAGAAAGGATCACTGCCTTCCAGTCTCGTGCGACGATTATACGAAGTTTGTAGTGTCATTTTTTTATGTGTTTATCAAATATCATCTTTGTTAGACAATACATCCATAACCTAAAATGGATGCCCATGATGGAATTGATTTCTGTATTCAAATGAAAATTACTTTTCCAGCAAATGGCTTCATCTAAAAACTTTATAGTATAAACGACTTCATGTTAATTCAATCGGTTCCAAAACTAAAGCCATTAAATGAAAACAGAGGAATCAAAGCGAGAGTCGTTCCATGTTTATTGCGCGACTGTAACAACAGTCACGTTAGAAACCTTTCCCGTCCCCTCACAGGGTTGGACTGAATAATTGATTACGAATACGTATTCATAAAATGAAGTACCTAAATCGTAAAGCGCCGCTTTTCGTATACGAAACTCGCTACAGCGTTGTATCGCGAGGCCTTAAGCCAAGTTAAAACGCGTGCGTTCCAATTTCACTTTTGTGATTGCGTCGTTTAGGTTTTTACGGTTATTAAGATAAGAGCTTTATTTGTATGGATTGTGATAACATTTTTTTCAACTTCTCCATGTTTATGTGATTACAAAATGCAGACTAATTTACACTAGATTTATCTGTCCTTACATTTTAAAATCTCTGTTTACAGTCCTTGTGAGAACAATATGTTTATTTACATACTAGCTTTCGCCCGCGAGTCCGTGTGCCTGTGCAGCTTGTGTGTTCATCCAGACTACGCTCTGTATCTATGTCAAATTTCATCTAGATCGGTTCAGCCGTTTCGGGTAAAAACTCTTACTAACATCCATCCAACAAATCTTTCGTATTTATAATATTAGTGAGATTTACATGCTTTTTTTTAATCATGTTGAGTACCTATGTTATAATTCGAGGAGGTTTTAATCTATGTATGCACAGTAGAAAAGTTATAAAAGAAATAAAAGGTACTCATTGATACAAGTCGACTATAAATTGTGATGTTGGTGCATTCGCAGTTTAAATAGCGTTGAATATAAAAAAAAGAAAAAAAAAACATTTAGAAAGAAAATCCACAATTCACAACTTTTAACTATAAAAACTAAACAAGCAGACACATTAATTTTGTAACAATAGAGTCGCGCTCCGCAGACAGTAGTCAGCGCAACGCCGCGACTCCACAATATTTATGTTTGCTTACTGTATTTTGTTAACTGTTCTGGTCGAAGTGCAAAGCTTGTAGCGACTCTAGGAAAATTGCTGTAAAAATCCATGGCACGTTCTCGAACTAAGTCGCCTTAGAAAATGCAAAACATTCACTTGATAGTAAAATTGGAGTGCACTATTAAGTGTTTTATAGCTTCCTCCTGTTTAGAGGCATTTGCAGTTTTCACCTAACGATGCCACATTGTAGAGGGTCCTCGGGGAATTTTACGAGATGGTGATACTGACGGTTTTATACCTGCCCGATTTGAGAGCTCTCGTAAAGTTATTGCCTAAGGATGCGTGTACACTGGATAGACGTGTTTTGTTTGGTCGATTAAAATTTAATAATAACTTACCTGCTTTGTCGTTAAAATAAACAAGGAAAAATTATCGCTAGTATTTTGTTTCGGGCTACTAACGTCCTTGCTCACATTTATAATTTTATTTCTATTCTATGAATGAGAGAATATACTTGAACACCGTTTGTACACCTAAAGCAAGTTACGGGGAAACACCCTCCAGAAACTTATTACTTTCTCTGTCACAAGTCGTGACACGCCTGTTATATATGTGATGTAGGATGAATAATTTATTTCGTTATTATTATATGTATTCTTTTTTTAAAGTAAATATAAGTTTGCTACACGAAATATTGTACCGCTACCCGGTTCTATTTTACGAGCGCACTGATCTCATGGAAGCATGTTATTTTCTTTATCTCGTTGCTATGGAAATGTTTTCGTCGTGATCATAAATTCTTTGTGTACAAAAGTAAATGCGAGAGACTTCTTCGTAACCCTTTTTGTTGAAAGATATAATGGTATTAGTGTTTCGTATTACCTTGTAATTGTAATATATCTGTCACATTCTATTTACACGTTTTTTACGTTATTTTGTAGTTTTTGGTTTATTATGCTGAAGAATTGTAATTAAACTCTGCCTCCTAGACAAAGTGACTTTCGATTAGCGATGTCGCTTGTAGAATCGACAAAATGTGTCAAAATGCATAGGAATAAATACGTGACAAGCACGTGACTTATCAAGGGTTATTTTCAGTTCCATACATTTTTGACTTTTCGAACAGCGATGGCGATAATCGAATGTTACTTTGTCTAAGGGGGCAGAATTTCTTACTAGAGTCTTCTTAATCGGTCACTTGCATCTGCCAAAGATTTGATGACAAATTTTTGAAATTCAGGAAAATAGAGCACAAACCTGTGACGAGATTCTACATAGTAAAAGTTATGCTTTAGCATTAGGAAAATACGACATAAACTATGTCAAACATATTGTACTTATCGTACTAAAGTAGTTTAATGTAAGCATGGCCCTGCTAATGGCAAACATGTTTTTGTGCTTTTCTACTCCCATTACCCTGTACTAATGTATTCTTTAACTTACCACTGAGTAGCTCTTTATCTCCTGAGATTCATTCCCATCTCTTACAGTTAATATCTCTCGATCTCAGGATTTAGGAAATCCAAGGATTACATTTTTTTTAAACATTAGTAGATTTTTTGTTAATTTACTGGTATTCCCTTTAACCATTCCAACTAAGCTCTAGGCTTGTGTTAGGATATGGTTCACGCCAATAATCGAATGACGGGATTAAAACCCTCGACCGCAAGATCGGTAGTCCGTATCCCAAACCATTAGGCTAACGGCGCTTTACATTACAATGCGCATTGTGAATTTGGTTTTAGTTTTGTTAATTTACTCTTGATGAAATTTTTAAGTAAAAACAGAGTTAGAACCAAACGGTTTCGTTTACAACGCAGTATAAATTGGGTATTAAGAGGCTCAGATCTAAACTCATTCCGGATTTAGAAGATTTTCTTTTTCCCTTAGGATCGCGTTCAATTCCATCTAGTTGCAGGGGTTTTTCCTCTACATTGTTGCTTCGTGTCCGCACTCTGAATTAGAACTAAATTGTTTCCTGTACCATGTTGTTACAAGTTGATTGTTTTTTTTTGCACTTTTTTGTGTAATATATTGTTAAAAATTACAAAAACAAAGTTAGCGCAAGCTTAACAAACATATAAAGGTTTGAAAATAAAGCGAGAATATTGAACATTCTAAAATGTCACGTTTTTCTTTGGACATTAAGTTCTGTTTGAAACTATACCCAAATACAAAACTATTTTCCGACTGTCATCAAGTTATTCTTCTTTATATTTTTCGACACGAACTCCGCAATTGCTTTAAGTCACGTTTCACCCCGGGTATTGTAGATTATACGTAGTTCTTACGAACTTAAATTGGTTTCATAGATGTTTACAGGCGAATAGCGACGTCCAATAGTCTAGGAAATTATTAAGGCGGGTACGAAGTTAAGCGGAGTTCGCTCGCTCGGTGCGTCGCCATGGTAACCGCTCGACGCTTCAATTTAAACTAATAATTGCCGCTTCGAATAACAATTGAGCTTCTCGCTATTATTATAGGTAGTCTTGACTAAACGATTGCGTGGAAGATAAAAAACATTATAGGAACTAACACTGATTTTTCCTTTCGCTTTCAGTAATCTTGGTTAACTATTCTATTGCATAAATATAAAGAGAAGAGATTTCATTCTTTGTGTTTTAGCAATTAACTTAAAACTACTAAATTGATTTTAATTCTATCTCTGTCAGATTTTACCTAGGTTTTTCATATGCCTGTCTATCCTGTAGACGTCAGAGCGAACTACAAAGTGAACAAAGACAAGGTTTCGAGACAAAAGCTATCAAATAACAGTAACTTAATCATACAATTAGGACTTTGTACAAAGGCATACAAAATCTTCAGAACATTCTCCGTTTAATTTTCCACAAGTTTTCCGCCCTTATTTGAGTTATGAAGAATTAATAGTTGTACATTTTGTTTTACTTTGATGGAAGGCGCGACGACGGGGTTAACGACCGACGCCAGCCCGTTGTCATGGCAACGAAAATGTACGTCAGCCGACTAGGAACGAGTGCAGATAAGCCTTTACGATGAGGAAATATGTCGTTTGAAAATTGGACAAAGAAAACTTTTGTTACTTTCCTTATGTATGGAAAATTGGCATTTAGTGTTATAATAATAATATTATTTTTTTGGATCAATAAAACGAACAATTTGTTAAAGTGATTGAATTGCGTCTGAAAATATACCCACATCATCCTCCTTTGAGCTTTCACAAACTTTTTGTATGTTTTTGAAACGGGTCTGACAAGACAATATCTAGTTTGAGGCATATTTTTTTTTAATTTAGAACCCATTTTATTTAGTAAATGGTGTAGTGGTTTAAACGAAACAATTCATTAAATTTACAATTTTAATTTCATTGTCATTTGCTTTAAAGACAATAAGGGTTATGCATCCGGGTCATATTGTCACTTACTTGACCTCACTGGTTACTACCTTTTTTTTTGGTTAAATTTAAGTAAAGGGGTGATCTATAAATTTAAACTTACAATTAAAACGAGTGTAAAAAACACAAATTATCAATTCAGGGCTAAATTGATCAGATTAAGGCCTTGGGGCGTAGCGTAACCCGAGTAAATTACAGATGATCGCCAACCCTGAAGATTAGTAGGTATTACAATTAATTCAAGGTTGTTTAGCAATGAGTGCGGACCTTATGACCGTGTTCATACATTGTGTATGAATATGTATGAGAGTAATAACTGATGGAGCGTGTACAGCGCCGGCCCGGAACCGACCGCCGCGCCCTCTGTCTTCCGCCAACCTATTGTATCAATGTCGCTGCTTTATGTTTCCTTCTGTCATTTAAAATTCTATTGCCTTACATCGTTCATTAAGCAATTACACAGTCCCATGGTCACATTCAGGGAAATAATGACGAAAAGACAACGCTGTTTTAATATGTTGATTACAATACTATTTAACGTCAGATGGAATCGTGGTCAGATCAAGTTTAAGTCTTCTATCAACTAGACTATCCGAATAAAACTCAACTCATATTATTAACATTGTATTGCATGGCCCGGTGCAATGCCAAGAAAACATAGAAGATATGCTACAAGTTGAAGTCATTCCGCAATTTGTCTAGTGAGTGTGCATGCTAGGTCTTATTTCACTAATATTCTTTATCTGTGTGTCTCTTCTGCCCTTTAAAAGTAGGCAACGATCTGGATGTGGATGTATATGGGTAGCGACAGTAGGCCTGTTTCGGCTAATTGTAATGACCGCTTGCTCGTTTGCTACCTTAAACTATAAAAAGTTGTACGTAGAAACTAAGTTATTTTGTATATGATCTTTGATCTTATCGCATATCTCATACTTATCAATTGCATCAGCGGATTGTTACTTGACATTTACGAAGCTCTGATGCAAGCCGCTTGATTGCGTATTACTCACTAACCTTGTCCGACGTAGCGTGAATGTTAAGCGTCATTTAAATTTATGTCCTTAGTACTGTCTGGTAATGTATAATTTTAACTAAACAAGATTTCTTACGTTTTAATGTATTTTTCATCGAATAGTATGACCGTTGTGTCTATATCGTAAATGTATTGTTTGGTAATAAATACCAAATGTAGTTATTTTCTTATCTCACATACATGTTATGGAACTATAACGAAGTCCCATTAGATGTTCGCAGTATTTTCCCTTTTCCTGTCTCTATTATTACGCCCCCTCGCTTAAGAAGTACTAAAGAACTACTTATAATGACTGGTTATTGTTTATCGCAAAAGTTTGTTAATGTATTATTTACGAGTAATACTGCGACATCTGTTTTCGTTGAGAGTGCTTTATACAAACCATGAATATAATAATGTAAGGTTGTAGTGTAGTGTCTTAGTTGCATTAATTTGATATGTTTTTTTTTATTGTTAATGATTTTCGAACACAATTAAAAACATAACCATCGAGATTGATCCTTCATTACACCGGACCAACATATACCATAGACAAAGCTTTCGTACTTATTTCTTGTCCATTTTTCCGCCGAGAGCTAAAACATTATACAACTGTCGTTTAAGTGATTTTTATTTTACGAATTGCCACATTAAAATCGACAATAATGTTCTCTAGAGTTTAAGAACTTTCCTGTTTTTTTTTAAATTTATTATTTACGTAATTTAAATTAAACGTTTTTTGTATGTTTGATAAGAAATGTCGCAAATACGCAATTAATTTTTCGTTCAACATTTGTCATTAGTCGTGTTATCTGCTAATTAACTTCCTGTGTTTTCAATACCTTTTTTCTGTTTTAATTAATGCAAGGTTTATTTATATAGCGCGATATCGAGCGGTGCGCGACATGTTTATGACTTTGTTATTTTTGTCGGAAAAATGTACATTATTATTTAAAATTAATTGTTTCAATCTTTTTGATACTTTTACAATTACAAATAATGGCCAAACTTCTGTGTAATATTTTACTTATAGTTTCTCGTTTATATATTCCAGGGAACAAAGCTATGGATAATAATGGAATATCTGGGCGGTGGGTCGGCGCTGGACCTGATGAAGGCGGGTAGTTTCGAGGAGATGCACATCGCGGTGATCCTGCGCGAGGTACTGCGCGGCCTCGACTACCTGCACTCGGAGCGCAAGCTGCACCGCGACATCAAAGCCGCCAATGTTCTGCTCAGCGAGATGGGCGACGTTAAACTCGCTGACTTCGGTAATATATGCTGCTACATCAGTAGACAATAGTTACCCATAGACATCGCTCAATATCTCCCAATATCGACAATATATTTCTTACCTAACTTTACAAGGCAACTAACTGTATAATTTAAAAAAAAATGCTCTGGTTTTTATAGGCGATGGTCACGTAATTTTAAGATACATTTGCTGTTAGGAGGATCACTAGACAAGCAGAAAGCGTAGTTGTCTCTACAAATTACAAATTCTCTAATGGTTCTTTAATCAATATCTTCTTTATCTTATACGATCTACGGAAGTTCAGTTTCATCTATCATAATTATGATTTCGGACATTCTCCTGAATTTCTCCCTAACGTGTTTTAATCAAGTTTACGACCCGAACCAAGTTAAGGCAATGTTTTACAAGGCGACACTTTGGCGGACCGCCAGTCTGACGTTTGATTTCGTCTCACTGAGGCGTCTACAGGCGACCGGCGACCGGAGGCTACATTAAATGTTCCTTTGGAATTGTTGTAAAATGTTGGCACGCATTCCTGGTGTAAACTTATTTTATTATCTCGCATTAAAAGGATCGGATAAGGAGGATAAGGAAACAAAATACGCACTATTCCACGTTGAAGCGAGATGGCGTATAATGGAAGGGAAACTATGTGCCAAATTGCTTTTTGGAACGTATTTTATAAACACATAATACTAAGAAGGCATTCTATACTTTCTTACATAAGTCGGCGAGCTCAAAGAAGTTTTTAATCTGTCCAAATTTTCAAGAGAAACGTTCAGCGAACAGAAAAAGTCGTAACCTTAAATGATTCTTTTATTTTTACATTACGATAAATTAACTTTTTTTTTTAACTTTTTCCAGGTGTGGCGGGTCAGCTTACGAACACGACGAGCAAGCGGAACACGTTCGTTGGCACGCCGTTCTGGATGGCGCCCGAGGTGATCAAGCAGTCGTGCTACGACAGCAAAGCGGATATCTGGTCGCTGGGCATCACCGCTATCGAGCTCGCTAAGGGGGAGCCCCCGAACTCAGAGCTGCACCCAATGAGAGTTCTCTTCCTCATACCCAAGAACAACCCCCCACAACTCACAGGCTCCTACTCGAAGCCCTTCAAAGAGTTTGTTGAAGCATGTTTGAACAAGGACCCCGAAAATGTAAGAAATATTGATATTTGGTTAAAATTCGGTCAATCTTTAATCTATACTTTTATACTAATATTATAAAGAGGAAAGATTTGATTTTTTGTATTTTATGTATGTATTGAAATACTTCAAAAACTACTGGGCCGCTTTCAAAAAATCTTTCACCATTAAAAAGCTACGTTATGAGTAACATAGGCTGTGTTTAATCTTACTTTTTTAATTCCACGCGAATGAAGCAGCTAGCAACAGCTAGTGGAAAAATAATAAGAAAAGTCAGACAATGAAGCTAGTAAAAAATAGAATAGCACAGAAAATAAAACAAGATGCGTATTTCAGTGTGAAAGCTTGAAAATCGTCCACTTTAGGAAAGGTGTTTAGTGCTCTCGACAGCACAAACATTCCGCGCCGAGGGCTCGGGCCTCGGTCTCGGGTCGGCAGGTCAACAAACCTGAGCCCGCGACATCACAAGCGCTTGTTATTATACAAACTTTACCAACAGTTCGTTTATTCCCTACCGCTGTTTGTCTTTGTCACATGTCCCAGTTTCAAATTACGGCCCCAGTTCGTTTACTTGTATGCTGATCAGTTTCGGGGAAAGCCCACTTTGTTTAAACTTTTTAATTATACAACGTTGAATACGAAATTCAAACCATGTTTGTACATACCTACAAATTTCATCCATACAAGTTTAAATCATGTCACGGCAATCAAGAAATATAAGAATCTCTTTAACATGTACTTATTTCTCGGTTGTGTGATTCCAGAGACCGACTGCGAAGGAATTACTAAAGTTCCAGTTCATCCGGAAGGCGAAGAAGAACTCTTACCTTATGGACCTGATAGATAGGTACAAGAAGTGGAAGGCGCAGCGCAGCGAGGAGAGCGAGACGGAGTCGGAGAATTCGGACTCGTGAGTTATAACACTAAACTACCGGTAGTTTTTAAGTAAATTACACAGACGCATTGCTATTATTACTTTCATCTAACATTCAATATCAGCGATGCAATACGTTTTTATGACGCGTTGGTAAAGCATATTCAATTTCCACATAAGAATTCAATACTTATAAGATATCAAATCCACATAAAATATCAAACAAATCACAAATAAATTTCAAGGATTTTTTTGTGATTTGTTTGATGTCAATGAGAATTGTAATAACTGATATTAAGTGGACAGGTTATAAGATCGCAATTTTGTCGTCATCAACAGGCGCGTTACGTAGAACGAAGCGAAGTTGTAATTTCTAAGCAATCGTCTATCTAATAAGCATATTTGTAAATGTTAATATTATAATATTGTGAATGTTCGTGCAGTGAGGAGTGCAGTAGAGGCGACAGCGAGGCGGACGAGCCGTGGATAATGACGGTGCGGGGCGGCGCCG
>NW_013525102.1:5402685-5449956 GCF_000836215.1 Papilio polytes
GAGTCGCGGGCGGACGGACGGCGGACTAGTAATAACAAATGCGAAAGTTTAAATAGATTCATGTTTGTTAGAGTTTATAGCCTAAACTGCTACAAGGATTTCAATGAAATTTGCTATAATTGTAAAGCGTAATCTGGAAGAACACATAGACTACTTACTTTTTTTTTTTAATTTAATGTACACGGAGTCGTACGTCGACGGACAGATCTGATTACAAAAGATCTATCCAAAGTTGCTGGGAGATTACTTTGTTTTTCATTTTTAGTATGTAAGCTTGTGTATGTTTTTAGTGATCCATAAAATTATTCTAACAGGTTTTAATATTCTTTAAGGGATTTAAGCAAGTTTTAATTTGTAGTAGGTATTACAGTTCTGCCGTCGCCTACGTCGCCTTCAGTGAAGCAGAATGGTTCTCTGAGTGCACGCGAGAGGGAACGGGAGGACGCGACGCCGGCAGACCTCGCGCACCACACTACACTCAATAATAATACCCCTGACAATAATACGGTAATTATACACTTATTTTACAAAGAGTATTCACATATCTATCTATCCTTGTCCCACTCACTTTCATGTATACATCCATCTCTTTCTAGATTCCCTTTACCGGTAATATAAATGTCCACACTTATATCATCGTATCATATCAAGAACATAGTTAATAAACTCTCTTATGATAATTTCTTTTAACTTGCATAAGTTATGATATAACATGCTACATAAGTTTGAAAACTTAAATTGTTTTTTTAATTTATCTAATTAATTATTTTTTAATACGTTTCAGAGCCGACAATCACCGATAGTGCAGACGTCCATAGAACAAAGAAATACAAAAGATAGAGAAAGAGACAGGGGAGATAGAGAAGACAGGAAAGAGAGGCAAGAACACACGACGTCCAATCGCGATGGAATAGTTAATAACAAGGCCGTAAGTAATCAAAACGAAGACAAAATGATTAGAACTATAATACAATTTAAATGTAATCACAACACTTATTAATGGCTGAATACTGAAACGAATCATAATTACTTAATTTCAAAATATTATAACGGAATTTGGAGTTGAAGCATGGCCATATTTTAATATCGTTTCAGTATTCGGCTTTAAGTTATTTAAGAATTCAGTCAATGTTTGTTATATAAAAATGTGTCGCGTTTTTTGATTAACGTTGTTTTATTGTCTATGGATTTTTTATAGTTTTTTTTAATCGATGACAAAACTATTTTAGATGTGTTTATGATATACTCTTGTGTATCTTCAGGCATCCCCTCTCGACCACAGAGGGGTGAGCAGCGAGGAGAGCAAGGTGCGGCGACACGCCTACCTGCAGCAGCTTATATACCCGCTGCTTAACGAGGTACTTACTGTTCAGTTTAATATTACATAATATTAAGTTGATAGCACTGAATAAAGTCTACAATAATCTTTGAAAGTAGTCATTTTATGCTTCTATAGATATATAGTAGAGAATGGTTGTATATATTTAATATACAACCATTCTCTACTCGAGATATCTACTCTTTTTTTAATCTTTGGCGATAAAACCCAGACCTTGGTGTAAATGTAAAAGTTGTTTTATTGTATTTAAATTATATGTTACCAACAATTTGCAACTACCAAAATATTTTAATGGGCGTCTCCTTGTCCTTGGTTTTTAAATTTACAAATTTCCAATATGTAAGTTATACTGAGACGTGTTGAGTGTGTGATGTGATGGTGATAATGATGATGATGATGATGATGATGATGATGATGATGATGATGATGATGATGACGATGATGATGATGATGATGGTGATGATGATGATGATGATGATGGTGGTGGCGGTGGTGTGTCGCAGCTGAGCCGCAAGCACGGCGCGGGCAGCGCGGGCGCGGTGGAGGAGGTGCGGCGCGCCTTCGAGCTGGCGGAGCGCAGCGCGCCGCACCTCACGCGCGCTTTCGTGCAACAGGTATACTATACTATCTTACTAATATTACTAATATTATAAATGCGAAAGTTTAGATGGATGTTTCTTAGAATTTGTTGCCTAAACTGAACGGATTTCAATGAAATTTGGTAAAGGTGCAGAGTATAATTTGAAAGAATTATGTATTTCAAATTAGCTGTCTCTCTGCGGCTGCATCCGCAGGATATAAAAATTTTACAGCCTTTTAAATAAACGCGGTATAAAGTTAAATTTAAGAATAAACTGAGTATAAGTAATATTTGTACTAATATTAATACTTATACTCAGTTTGTTCCTAAGTGTAAATTTATTATTTTTTATTTAATCCAATGTCAAAATTCATATACATAAATGATGCAAATGTCTTTTTATTGGCAAACAATTACCCTTACAATGGCAATCTTGGAACTTCGCTGCTATTGGCTGGAAGTTTTGTTCCATTCCCGCATGGAATTTCAAAAACGATATTGCGTATAAAAGCTTGAACATCTTATAAGGAGGAGCAATAAATTATTGTTTTATTTTATTATACTGATGTTTGTTTTGTTGTGCAGGTGGTGCAGCGGGTGGCGACGCAGTCGCACCAGCCCGCCACGCCCACACACAACACTTCGCAGCACTGGATGACGTAGGTAGGCTGCTGCTACCACTTCTACCACACTCTAATGGCTTTCAGGGCATTAAAGTATAGAATTTTTACGTATACAAATATTAAAATTTGTTCTAACCGACTTCAAATAGGAGGAGGTTCTCAATTCGATTGATATTTTTTTTGTGTATATTTACCGATTACGCATTGTTTGGTGTAAAATAGCTGCCATATGGTCTTACTTTTATAATAATTAAGAACTATCCAGTAGTCTTTGAGTATTTCTTTAAAAAGAGTTCTATAAGTCGAAATTTCTTCCAGGGACACATAATATCCGGCAGCAACTTGTAGCCGCCCCCCGGCCCCGGCTCCTGCCCCGGCTCCGGCCCCGGCCCCTGCCCCCGCCCCGCTCGGACTGACATACTAATACTACAAACTAGGCTTAGAGGAAACCTTAGCATAGCAACACCAACTATATATAATATCTTACATGGCTTTAAATTAGATATAAACGAACGCCCGATCTGATGTTTCGTTAACATCGAGTGTGGTTATAACAACTGTTAACTAAACCTTACGACACACCAACATTTTATAACATCTCTATGTATTTTTATCGAAAATTACAAATAAATTCTTGCACTGTCCAATGTTTGACCACTTTTTTATAAAATCAAATACTTATAAAACATTTTTTCTTATCTTGTCAGTTTCCACTGCTAAAACGTTTCCGCGTAATATTGCCGTCCTTTTAGTTTTCTATGAAAAAAAGAGATAGCAATATTTGAAGTGTTGTGCAGTGGAAATGTAACTCTCTTTGCGTTCGTTTAAAATTGACTAAATGCTATATTTTTATAAATGTGTCAGTGATGTTACCGTGACTTAACTGGACGTGGACAAAAACATTGCTATCTCTTTCTCTTTGTTGTGAGATATGTTTCTGTACATGTGTAAGAACAGTGTGAACTCACGCGAGGGCGCGGCCGAGTCTCCTGCAATGCCATAGTGTAATGTAACAATACTTAAGATGGTTATGTCTTTTAATATTTTATATTTTGTGCATTATTTATGTAAATATCAATTTTTTTTGTGTATTGAAATGTCGACAATTGGTACATGTATTATTCAATAATATTTACCGAATTTTCTACTACACGTGCACGATAACATGACACTTGTGTAGTATGACGTCATCGCGTTTACACCTGTCATTAATGCACTTGTAATACGTTATGTTAGAAAATATATACAGTAATAAGGTTTAGGTTGTTTTAACGTTAATAAATTAAAATAATAATGAATATAATTGAATAATACATGAACCAATATAATAAACCCTGACCATAGACTTAGTCTCTGCGTCACTTCTAACGTAATTTGTCTTCTTTAGTTTTATTGCGAGTTTAAGGACGTATTCCGAATATTTGTGTGAACAATTTCGTAACGTTAACGATATTTGTATTAAATTTTGTCGATGACGTTACGAATATGTTCTCGCAACTGTTTTCGTGATAGACCCTCTGTTTTTAGTTCTCACCGTTACTACTTTAACACGTATAAATAGTGTCGTCTCTTTCACTCCTTGGAAAGACAGTCATTGGCTGTTTTCCGATGACTCCTACGTGAATTATCATAAGTTTGAAATTTGCAAAACAAAACTTTGAAACATTTGTACAATTAATAGTGATCAATTATCTTGTCAATAACCAAAATCTACTGTTTTTCTTCCTAAAATTACTTTGAACTTGACGCAAAAATAGTGCCAATCAAGTTAATTTAAAAAAAAACAAAGTTGTAAATCTCAAAATTGTGACTTATGATAGTCTACGTAGGAGCCATCGAATTGTCAATTTTGTAAAGGTGTTTGATCTATTTTGTTATTTACATATTTGTGAATATTTTGCCATAATTATCTAAAATTGTCTTTAAATGTCACAATAGATTTTTACATTAACCAATAACGGTTGGAAATAATGTTTTTTCAATCAACATTTCATCAAACAAGATTGTTTATCTTAAAGTTTTTGTTCGTTGAGTGTTTTTTCTTATTGTTGTATTTCACTAAACTGTTTTTCATCAAAAATCTGACCAGAAATATAACAAAACTGTAATTGCGTAAAAATTTGGTATTTCTTTACACATATTAAATTGATTTAATAAGCAATTGAAGCCTTTTTTGTATTCTCGGTTAGATTATACCAAAATTGTAATTTTTATTAGAAATGTATGAAACATCGTAGAGTTTCTTTAGTGTCATTCCACGGAAAAGACAATATTGTCGGCATTTATAGAATATTTGTTTTGTTGAATTTGAAATAACATGTTTCGATACATTACTGTGGATCATCAGAGTTGTTATAAATTTTTTTTTCATAGTTTAGTTTTGAAAGTTTTTTTTAGTGTATTTCGGTATGAACCCGTGAGTTGAAAGGTTGGCGGGCGAATGTTATGTCCATATAAATAAAAAATGCTTAATATGCGACAATATTTAGCAATTTGGTATATATAGAGTATTTATAAAGACTACAAAACAATTATTATTGCTGTGTAAAAATGTAAACGTATATAAATGTAAATTGTGTAGTATAAAGGAAGCTGTTTAAAGTGTTCTTACGTACGTCGGCGACACCACGCTGCGTGGAAACTGACATAGAAACATTTTTTTTTTACTTAAATTGAATTTATCTTAAATACACCGAAAAGCAATAACGATTTTTGAAATACAAAAACTAGATGTCATAAATTAATTAAATTTTGCTAAAAAAATCACTATATCTACTTTTTTTCTCTTTTTTTTTAAATTTTATTGTATGTTTTAAGATTATTTCTTATTTAAACAGTCTTAGAAGATGTTATTTGTCTAGTTTCCAGCAGTCTGGTGTGTCGGCGTGCGCCGCGCTCCGGCCGCGGAGCCCATTTTGTTCATAACCTAGTTTGTAGTTCTCAGAATTTCTATTCTAATCCTAAGGTAGGCAAGTTCACTAAATGCCTTTGATGCATAGTTTGTAAGTAGAGATTGCGATCGAAGCCGGGGCGGGGGATTTTAACTCTTAAATGCTAGATTTTTTTTATTATTTTTTCATTAGTCGATCTTGAATTACATATTTTTTTCGAAAGATTTGGAAAATACGCATTTAAGGGTTAAATGATTTAAAAAAAAAAGATTTCCCCCGCCCTGACTCCGAGCGCTGTCTCGCTATGGGTTCCGCTCCCGGTTTGCGTCGCGTTTGCCTTGTAATCGTTTAGTTCGTTGATTTCGATGGAAAATCAAAAAAATATTTTTCCACTTGATGGGTATTATATTATGGTAAGAGCGTGTAGTGTTAGAGGTGGCGATAATTGTTGATTATTGATTAAATTAGATGTTTGTGGCATTGGTACGTAGCGGAGACACGGAAACTAGTTGTTACCTTCGAATTTGCGGAATGTTCGGGAACGTCGTCGGTACTTATTCGTCATATTTCTTCGGAGTTCTAACACCACGTAAGTCAATTTTCGGCTATTTTGACGTTTTAATGCCATTCGTTAAAGAATCGGAAGACGTATTCTAGATTAAATGTAACACAGTATTTTTACTAATAGTGTCTTAATAAATTATGCAATTTTTTCTCTCTCCTGAAAAGTTCCTTATTTTGACAAACATTGTGGTAGAACCTTAACGACTATGTACGTTATATTGTAATATTTATAACCAAGTTACAACAGACTTTGCGAACCATTGCACAGATATAAATAAATCGCGTGCAAAAGGAGCAAGCAGCGAGCCATATGTCGCCAACAGACGGCGCCGGATAGCGGTGGCATTACGGAATCGCCAAATTTATTACAGAGCTCGCAGTTTTTTAGATATTTCTGTCCAAACAGCAAATAACAGACACTTCTTCACAATTAGTGAGCTCAAAGTTGTATTTAAAATAAAAATTATTACATGAAGTTTAAATTCATTTTCATATAATTCAGTGAAACACTTGACACTGGCCCATTTCGGCGAGGGAGAGCCATAAACAAGAAATAGAAGAGAATAATTCAGTCTTTATGTTTGTCCCATGAAATTATATAACTGTAAGTAATTCAAACCTTTTTTAGATAGTTAAACTAATTAAGGCTTCTATTTTAAAGTCTTTAGACAAGAGTTTATAGTTTATTCTGACAGTGTGAAATGAATTGGCGACCATCTGTTGAAATTTAATTCCTAGAATGCTTACCGCTATCTGACGCAAGCGATACGTGCACTCCTCTGCAAAATCACGTACACTTTGTAGTAACGCAATTATTTTAAAACGAAGTATTGTCCGTGAATAACTTACACTCATGAGTTAAGTACTCGAGGAGTCCCTTAGTGTAGAGTATTAAAAACACTAAAGGACTGCTTAAGTAATTACGTCCGAGTAACAGTTAAACTACCCTAAGTAACCGGCGACGTGCACCATTAGTGCGATGGTCAATTAATGCTACGGCGTCCGTCATTCTAACACGTTTATGTAGTAAACAAATTTGACTCTGAAATAAAAGAAGTTATTTAATTTTGGACTTATTTGTTTTATTTAAACCAAACAAGTATTACTGTTGAAGATGTTAGAGTTAAACAGTAAGTATATTTTATGCCTAATCTTCTTAAAAAAAAATCAATGTTGCCAACACGCAAATCAAAATCTTACGTATTTTTATCTAAACAAGTACAGCCGATTTTTCAAAATTCAGACACTATCGAATAAAGGATAAACGGCAATTTGTACCACTAATTTTAAACTTTTGCCACATAATTAGGATAACGATTTTAAAAATTCACTTCTACAGAATTTTCAGTCAGAATAAGTCTGTCTATGCCCGGTATTAATTAAATCTTATTATAAATGCGTAAGTTTATAAGGATGGATAGTTTGTAGCCAAAATTGCTGAACGAACTCGATGAAATTTGGTATAGGTGTAGAGCATAGCCTAAAAGAACGCATAGGCATAAGGTATGTAAAATAAAACAGTTTTTTTAACGTTTTTCATTTTATTGACTAGGTTATAATTACACATTTTATTACAAATTTACAAAATATATAAAAACTGTTTACGTAAAAAATGATTAGGAATTCATTGTTAGATTTGAATTAGAATGTTACTCTTGAATACATACAAATGTTAATAGAAATTGAATAAATAATGTGATGTTAATAAATACAAGAAGAAGACCTAAGGAGTATTTCTGTACTCATAGTCCTTAATAGTCAATCGAGGACTTTGTCTACTAACGGGGAATTGAGATGAGATTAAAGATGGCCGAGGTATCTCATAGAAAATCTACATTAAGGAGAACTTAACCAACTCTGAGTAAGTCCGTTAGACCATGAACTTTAGTTATCACCATGTATTAAAAATAATGCTACTCAATAAACATAATGAACATTAAATATATTTACACAGCATAAGGCTATCAAGTACAACGCATCATAGCCTAGAAAATACTTATTTTACATTTATATACAAAATACTACTTATCTAATTATAATTTTCCTGAAATAGGATGAGTGATACAAATGGGGAGTAAAAAAGCATATACGCTTCAGTCCACTTTTTTTTCAAACTATGCATTGAAAAAAAACAAAAAATAAGACAATTGTATTTGCTTTTATACTCATCAAATTCAATGTTACACCTTTGTATATGTGATCAATTACAATAATTATGCTTTAAAATTAAAATATTTTTGAACTTTCTAAATTTGTATAGGTAAGTAAGCTTTCCAAAAATCCTTTGGTTCAATTTCACAAAAGATGTAGGAACTAATTTTGTAAAACATTGAGCAAACAATAAGAATGAAAGTTACGATGGAAAAAAATATAAAAAACAATTTCCAATTTATCAAACAAACAATGGAATGGTAAAGTTTAACGTAAGCCTCGAATTCGAATTATTAATATGGAATTCTGAAGAGTCTGTGAGGGATTTTAAACCCGTTAGTCAGTTTCGTTGATCTGACACACGGAGCCACAACACCTACGCTACATATAGGGCTGCCAACTCTTTGGTTTTGCACGGTCAGGTTTTTAACTCAAGAAAGAATTGATCGTGGTTTTTTTTGAAAGTTGACAACCCTACATTCAAAATATTTACACGCAGTCGGCGATAAATCACTGCAACATCCTACTTTCTTAGTTAACATCTTTTATGAACTTAGTCATCATAATTTGTATTCTTATTCGTCTTTCGCGCGATCATCTTTTATACTTTAAGTAATATCAAAAGCTGGCATTTGCATTACTTATCAAATACTTAACTAAATCTATTTCCTACAAATGTTTAATACGACAAAAATCTAACGTACAAATTATAACGTTATAGCTTTTGCGTTATATTTCATAACCGTTACATTATAGCGTTATAACCGTGTGTTGATAAAACATATCAATCTCTATGTCAAAAAGAAAAAGATTACATGTTTTTGTACATGTATCGGCAGTGGAGACACACAATACATCAAGAACATAACTATAGTTTTGCAATAAGCTAAGCTACATTTACGTATTCAATATTACATTTGGAGGTCATTTAATGATTGTTATTTTCTACGACGCTGCTAATCACTTAAATGGGTACTTATTTTTTCAACCATTATTGGTAAAGAGATCAAAAAACGATATCAAAACCAGGCTGATAATTACTGTTATTATGATTGTGTTCTTTAATAATTAAGAATTTGGACAAACTAACTAATATATACGATACTAGGTTCAAGCGCATACAAAGTGTGCGTCATACATATTTAACTTACAACTTAGTGTGTGGTGTACATCGAGATTACTAATAGAAAACAAGTGGCATAGCGTGAATCATTCGACCTTATACATTACTTAATCATCTTAAATATCACAGAGGTATTACATAAACACTCTAATACCTAGCAGTGCCTATTATATGTAAAACATAGTCTACAATTTGCGACTGGAACACCGGATGTGCGCAATTTCTTCATCATGTGTTAAACAGGCGGCTGGAATGAGATACGTCAGCGGAGTTCCGACTGTCGATAATCAAAAGGGTCTTTTTTCGTTTTCTCATCTTCGATACCATTATTTTCATTCTGCGAACAAATAAAGAACTTGTTAAATGCGAGAGAAGCGAGCAGCTGTCTGAGTCATTGTGGATTTTTGTGACGCGGGACTCTGAGTCAGCGAACACGGTCACAAATTTTATATCGAATAGTTTTTACCGTTTGTACATCTACTTAGTGAGGTGACGAATTCATTAGCTACATAAGATACAAAACAGATGTTTACTAATAAGTAAATTCGACGAAACAACACTAAGTTTCTTTGAAAAGATGAGCTAAAGTCTGTACAAATTAGATAATTAAAATTCGATTAAAAACTAATTGATGTCTCGACGTACATCACAACAGGATGTATATCGAAGGAGTTAAATTAAGTGTAATTGAATCGATCCCGCACATGAAATACCTATCGTTTTCTTTAAAAACTCTCATTACAAATGTATGTTTCCAGCATAACACGTTTTTATTACCTTTAGAAACTTCTCTCTTTAACTATTAATGCAGAAGTTGTCAGGCGGTTAATATCTGATGAGACTTTGTCCATAAATTCTTCACAAGCAATAATAGTAATTAGTAAAAGATTATTCAGAACAGCCAGAGCTTACATTTTATGATTAGTGCCGTTCAATGTTTACTAGAGATAGCAACAATCAACAGATCCATTCTTAGGACGCCTATCGTAAAATACGAACTCGTTCCATTAAACAACCAATATTTACTGGGCAATGTCATCAATATTATCTGGTGTTAATATTCATAAGAGGGTACGTATACTGGACATCCTTATTACTTTGTTGGCTATGCGTTCATGTAACGCATACGATCCATCAGAGGGACAAACAAGTCCTTTATGCGTGGACAAGACATCCTGCGGAGTCGTGACCTCTTATCGCTTGCTGCCGGCCGCGGCAGCGCGCTCGCGTAACTGATACGACTTCGTATAACCTAAAACTTTGTTACTATTTAAATATACCAAGCTCTATAGCTACATATAGCTACAATATAAAATACTACTCGTAGTTCGACTACGTAGAATTTAAGAAAAAGGTATCCTTTGTTATTCAGTGGTTACGTAGCTTTACAATCTAGTAAGTTTAAAATCAGCTCAGTAGTTTTTGAGTTATTTCTATACAACAAAAATACAAATCTTTATCACTCTCTCTTTATAATATGATGAATTACGGAACTAAGTTACTTAAATATTTATAACTAAGTTTGATCAAAAATGTATTAAAATCTGCGCAACATTTATCTATTGGCATAATAAGTTCCTTTATGACATTTAATTCTGCTCTAAGTTAAATACATGGTATTCTCGTTATACTTAAGTTATTAATGGCCCTTTACATACTTCGTATTTTTTCCTTATATGTACTTAGAGCTGTACAATTGCGTACATATTATACATACATACATAATTAAATACCGCATTGTCAGTAATGAATTTTGTAATGTGGTTGTTTATTAAAATGTTATGTCTTTAAAAATAACGATATATCGGTAATAGAAGTAAATCCTTCTATTTTTATTTTTAATAATTTTATTCAAATTATGTATTTTATAGTTCATTTATTTCAAAATATTTAATTTAATCTAAAAGCGGCGAATGATTTAAAATTTCATTCATTATCCTAGATATAAATTTTCTATTAATATAAAAGCTTCATAGAAACAGTACTTAAAATACACTTTTCGTTAATATAACTATTTACATCAACTTCTTTGTTTATTTATATCACTTGCCTTTTCATTAAGGAAATCTGCAAGGACAACTTATGACTCAAAAAGGAATAAATGCTCAGATTTCTCGCCAAGTTTATGACGAACGTTGGCAATTTCTTATATCCTTATCTGTGAACCATCTGCGGTAAATACACTAGCGACCTCTGCCGGCATTGCTTGGTATTAAAAAATAAAAAATATAACTACGCCGATTTTCTTTTCGGTTAAGACAGAGTGCAGTTAAATTCAAATTAATATTATGAATAGTGTCAGGTTTTCCTGTTTTTCTTGATACTATATGTATTGTGGAAGTAGTTAAGCTTTGTGGTTATGATTTATTGGAATTAAAATAATTTAGAACACTGAGTTCATGGTTTTACTATAACAAATAAAACATTCATCCGTTCGTCGACTTGTGACTAATTCTTATCGGAAATGGAGAAACTATTTAGTTTAATGGAATTTTTCTTGAAACAACACGTTTACTATGTCTCTAGGATTGTAATGCGACTGAAAGTACCAAAAAATAACACTCACTACCGTTATATACATCAATTAATTTACGTAAAGTCTAAAATCTAGATTTAAAGGCTTCCTTAATTACCGAAAAATTTAAGAATAACTAAATATTGATTAATAAATGATTCCATAACATTCGAAAGTTTATAATCTACTATTATTTATTACCTTCGTAAGGTACTTAGAGGAAAATTCTACAACTCCACATAAGCTATGTCTCACGTAGGCGTCGGCGTCTAGAAATTTTAATGACTTGTGCATTGTTGGGGCTTATGAGGCACCGCCTTTGATAACTGTCATCTCAATATGGATCTCGTTATTTTGAATTTATAGCTATTGTATGTTAGATTGCAGTTCAATTAGATTACGAGGCTGTTAATAATTTCAAATGGATTGAATATAATTAAAAGTGAATCTTAGTGATTCAGATTTTTATAATATTGGATACAAGAACTATCTATTTAATTATAAAACTACAATCTAATGTTATAAAGAAGAAAGATTTGTATTTTAGGATTTTTGTATGTATTGAAATGAGTCGAAAACTATTGGGCCGATTTCAATAATTCTTTTACCGTTAAAAAGCTACGTAATCAGTGAGTAAGCTTATTTTTTAAAATTTCACACGGACGTAGTAATTGAATGAGTTAATATAAACTAAGGTACCTTCGCATGACATTGGTTAATTTAGGAAGCCATCGTTCCCAGTATAGTACAGTCCTACAGACCGACGCATAGATAATTCCAGCCTTGACATTTCATTAAGCACCAACATCAAATAAAATTCACCGTTTCTGTTCAATTGGCAATAATAATGTTTACAGTTGATTAACCAATGTCACTTTTATTCACATGCCAGTTTTTAAACAAGAGAAATGTCAAACGTGTAATTTGAAGAGTTTATCTTTTATATTTTTAGGCACTCTGTTTTGAAACAAATGACACTGTTATTCCATAATTTTCTGCATTTCATTCAAATTAAATTTTAGGCAATTATAAAAAACTAGCTGTTGCCTGCGACTTCATCCGCGTGAAAATAATATGGCTTATATTACACACAAATAAATTACCTATCTAATGGTGAGAGAATTTTAAAAATCTGCCCAGTACTTTTTGAGTTATTTCAATACGTACAATAATACAAATTAGTATAGATATAGATCTTATATATGACTATGGATGTCCATCATCCAGCTCGAATTAAAATGTTTCTATTAAAATTTTATTACTCTACATGTGTGGTCAATAATCTCATTTCTGAAACTGATTTGCAATACAGTTAATATATGAGGCACTCCATCTTACTGCGTAGTACCACATAACTATCAAATGTGCAATATGCTTGTTACTTGAGTATAAAAACCGTACAAGATAAAGAAAGTGCATACTGGTAACACGACATTACAGTTAATGAAGATCGTTAACAAGATACAAGTATTTAAATGTTAGTAGAAAGGGATTTCTAATTGATAGCAAGTTGTCTTGACAATTTATTAATGTTGCCAATTACGAAGCTTAAGTCGCCAAGTTTAGGGGGACATTGTTAATTAAATTAAAACTTTTTGAATCCATCTCCAATGGACCACTCTAATCATTTGTTATGTAAATGTGCATACAGCTGTGTTTTGTTTAATCGCATAATTGCGTATTTAGGAAGACCGTTAACTTTGTTGCCTTTGTTTGGTAAATTGATGAAACGCGTCACTCATACAATTGTGTGAACTCCACCATTATCGTCCGCTGTCAATAATAAACGTCATTGTCTACGTCAATGTTATTACAGTTCAGTTAAACTGGACTTCATCTAAAGCTCTTTGTTTGACAAATTGAATACAAAGTTGACTATTAATGTTATAAATAAGGAAATATCCGATAAAATTTAAATAATTAAATCGCGTTATGAAGGACTCTACGTCAGGTATAGTGACGATGTGACTCAGCGATGTAGAAGCTTAGTTAGGGCAGCTTCTTAGATTAGAATGGTGAATATTCGATCTACCAGTTCTAACTATTTGGTGACACCACAATAAAAAGAGATCATCAGATATGCATCAAGTGACGGGAGGTTTCAATTTCGTCATTAGTACAAGATTAAAGCGCGTTATAATTACGTTCGTACGAATGGGGCCTAAAGGTAATAATGGATTTCATTTCTTTCGGCGACAGAGCGACGCTATCAATATCTTGGTCTATTGAAAGAAATCCCTCAGCGTGATTAACCCTTGTTGCTAAGGAAATTCTGTTCGTTTATCCTTGCGTAAATTATTTCTGAGACTAGTGACGTTTAAATTACTTCCCGTTACGTTCCCTAAACATTGGTTAAGACACAATAACAAATTATACTAGACGATATCTCTTCCCCTCCGGATGAAGTCATATAGAAGTAGTATATCAATTTAATTCGTTGAAAATGTTTATTCGTATTTAAAGGTTAATCAGAGATAGCAATAAAATAAACACACAGTTTACCATGAAAATTGAGTCGGTTTATGCGTTATGTATTGATAAATAGGTAGAATTTTTAAATAAACGTGTACTAGCATCGTATTATATCACGCTTCCTGATTTGTACAACTCTAAATATGGACTATTGAGATGAATGACAGGTCCAGAAATATATCTCTCTTATAAGAGGTCAATCTATATCTCTAAGATAGAAATAGAAGATGAAATCAGAGGTTATGTTTTGCAACGCTAATAGGAACCTAAAAAATGACAATTTTTGAATACCAAAATATGATACTAAAGAGCGTAGGATATTACATTAATGTTGGAAGTTCTAGAGTAGTCATATCGTCCAATCGCATATGTATAACGGATAATGATCGATGGCCGTTAATCCATACATTATTGTGTACAAAAAAAACCACTCACTAAGAAGATAAGGTCAAGTATTCGTCGGCGAGCAACGACCTCTACAGGACGCATTCGAGTACTTTCAAGCTGACGTTCGCTCCGCCAAACAACTGTTGTTTTATTTAGTCCGGATCTGTACAAATAATCCGACCTTGTGGTCCATTTCTCTACTGAATACTAACGAAGTTGTTGGTTTATATTGTATAGAAGACACAGCTGTTATTTTGTTCTTTATTTTGAAAACATATCCTTTATTAGTCTCTTTTTGGAATTGTACTTCTAAATCTGGTCAGATTTATAGTTCTAACTTGTTATTTAAATACGCTAACAATAGGGAGGTATTAAAATGAATAATAAGTGTAATTTATCGCACATTATAAATCAATTAAGTTCGCAATGAGTGCGGCAACGTCACTCTCTGATAAGCTCTGGCTGTCGTAATGCGAAATAACTTAGCTTCCAATAAACTATTCTTAGTATTTAAGTTACAACTTTAACTGTTAAACATTAAAATGATGAATTCTAACTCAAAAGCACATTATATTAATATTGTCCAGAGGCCATTCCTTCAGCACTTTATAATCTAAATTTAAAGAAAACCCTTTCTACTTACTCTAGTTCTACAATATAAACAATATTAATTTATAGATAAGCCAAATAAAATGTATGTTCCATTTATTAATGAACCGTTATCTTGTTTAATTTTACAAACCTTGTACTTAGTTTATTTTAAAATATTTTGGACTGTCTACCTCGTAATGAATAAACCTTGATGAATGTTAGTATTAGCCAATAGTTTACTTTCTATAGAAAGTATTAATTTGAATAGTACACGAGTAATTTGCATAGTACGTAGTATCGAGGATATATCACGGAGACGCGACGTGGGCGTCGCTTTCAATAAGATTTATTCGTTCGTTTGATTTTATAATTAATGTTGGTGAATTTAAATTCAGTTACAAGTTTGAACAATATATTACGAGACTATTGTATTGAATGTTAAAATTATAGTTAAATCACTATGCGTAAGATTTCTAAAGAGACGATTTAATTTTCAATATTCAAAATTAAACGAAAATAATAGAGACGAGATTCACATCATAATCCCTCATAACACAGTTATATGAAGCATATTTTCGTAATTAATATTGTAGGTTGTTTGATTGTTTTGATGTATTGACTATTCTTTCTTTACTATAATAGTTTCAAAGCACAATTTGAAGGAATATTGTTTGTCAAGCAAGTTCTAAGTGTGAAGATGAGTCACTGCAATTATTTTCCCGGACACATACTATTTCATATTGAATGTTTACTGGTGTGAGATACCTTATTGACTTTATAATTAATGAATGTGTTTATGTATTAAGAGTTAAAGAAACTATAAACTATTTATGGTTAGAAGAAGATACAAAACTCTTTAACACATCGAGTTTTCCTTTAAAGTTTTATTAATAAAATTATATAGGCATTTGAGGAATCGTGTAAAACACTTGAGTTCAGTGTAACTGCGTAGTCTGTTGTTAATTTTCCAAAACAATAGTCACGTACGATTGTGTTATAGTTTCATAACCGGACATATACGGTGCGTGTGACATCAGGGGCCCAATGTTATCACAATGTCCGAATAGCCAAAACATCGTGTCAAATAAAAGACTGGTCATGTCACCGATATATTGTGAACTACGTTCGTTTAATATCTGACTGCAAATAAATATAGAGAAAAATTTATAAAAAAGATTATTGAAAAGCCAAAAAAGTAAACAATGTCAGTGACATAGGATCATGTGGGTATACAAAATAAAAATTAAGTAGTTACTTATACCTGTACAAAATTTTACTTAGAACAGGTGCAACGCTTAAAGTAACTTGTTTTTCATGTTTAAATAAACATACTTTTAAATTACACACCCTAATTATAATGGCTTTACTAAAATTTAAATATGCTGCTAGGTGCCATCGCGTGTTGCCTGTGATGCAAGTCACGTAGTCCTGCTCGCAGTGGACAGTGAACGGTGCCGCGGTTTCGTTACAAATCGACCGCAATAACGCGACTGTTCCGTCCTTGCCTTCGCTTTTTATCTCGATGAATGCACTTTGGACGGTTTAAATATCATTTTTTTTATGCGAATATAGGACAATATTTTTATGACATATAAAGCTGTTACTATTGTTAATTATGTACTACTAGTTATTATAAATTATTAATCGATACTAATGTTATAGAGAGGAGAAATTTGTTTCTCTATTTTTATATGTATTGACTGTAACTCATAAACTACTGAGCCGATTTTAAAAATTCTTTCACCGTTAGAAAGGTAATTTATCTGCGAGTAACACAGCCTGTTATTTTTTTAATTTCACGCGGTTTTAAGAAGATACAATCAACTACAAGTCCTCAACGTTTGTTTTCATAGATAGTTGGGAATTATATTGTTTCTTGTTGGAATTATCAGAAACTGATATTTTGCAGTCAACGTGAATGTAAATGCACCTCTCACCTGTTTACTTACGGCGCTCTAGTAAATTGCTACCATTTATTACGGTTTTACTATCAAACCAGTTTTTGAGCTATTTACGATGTTGGTAAATCTCTCCGCAGATACGCAATAACAAATATTCTATCAATTCATCAATTTATGTCGTTTCGTCATTTGCAAATGTGTATTAAAAAACATCTATATCTCCACTTTCAACATTGACGATATAAAAATCAGTAACATTTTTCTGATATAACTAGTAAAAACAATTTAATTGAATTTTACCTCAACATTGTTCCATAATTGCATATGAATCGGACATCTCTCGTCGGAATCAGTTAAGACATTGAATTAGTAGAACCAAAAATATACAGTGGAAGAAAACATTTTTCACATAATTTCACTAGCGCCACTGGAGTCCAGTAGTTATAATTCAAACACTAACAACACATTGAGATGTTATCGTACAAAGAAGTTACCGAAAAATGTTGTTCCCTAAGTCTAGTCTGTATGTTTCTTAAATGTCTTTGAGCACAACTGAATTTTAATCTAATTTTGTAATGTCCAGTTCCCCAGAAACGTTTAACCATTCGTTAGTATTTTGGTTGGCAAAATTCTTCACATACATTTCTGAACTACGTAACTTGAGTTTTACTCCGTTGAAACTTGGAACCTAACACTAATGGATCTCTAAGTTATGATAAAATAGAAACCATTTACCTGACTAGTTTTTTCCGTACGTAGGATTATTATAATAAGAGGTGGGCGGTATGTAGAGCGGGTTGGAGCCGACGCAGTCTTCGGCGCCGATGTTCTGGTACTGTGTGTCGGCGAGCGGCAGCGCGGGCGGCCGGTTCCTCCACACCAGGTAGCCGGCGGTGGCCGCCGCAGCCGCCGCCAGCAGCAGCACCGTCAGCACCACGGGGATCGTCACTGTTGATACAACATCGGTTACACTCTAATGTTATAGGTAATCTAATCTTCATCTCCTATTGAACAGCTCTTTATTAGGTTGTGTTCGGTGTAACTATGATTATCTATCTAATGATGATGTCATATATAGATATGTCCCTATTATAATCTTAGCATAGGCTAAGATTATAATAGGGAAAGAATTGTATTTTCGTATTGGAATCTCAAAAACTACTGTGTTACTTTATCGCTGAGTGAAATTTCACGTAGACAAAGTCAGGGGAAAAACTAGTTGATTTATAAAAAATGAAGAGTATATTAAAATCACGCTAATAGACGCTTTACTAAATGTTAGAGAACTAAGAATGCTTATTATGGATGAAACATAATAAAGTTGACTATTTATACACATTTCATCAGGTATATTGGAATAAACAACTAGTTGTGTGTAACAATACATTTATCCAATAAATACAATAGATACTCTCGCTTTCAAACAAAGTGGTTGAATGCATACGACCATATTACGTGGGACAATACGACTTATCTAAGGCGAAGTATCCGTCCGGAGCGGCCGCGCGTCCACCGAGGATAATGATATATTGTTACTCACGAACTCGGAAACTGACACGAAATATTAACAAACTTGTTATGTCGAACAACAAACAAGATAATTAAAATATCAGGACACGAATGCACATAGATATGCAGTATTCCTTTAGGGTCGATAAGGAATAAGCAATGTGACAGTATCCATCTGTCGTCTGTATTTACAGAATGCGTCAACAGCGATCTTATAAGTTGCACCTGTTTAAATTTGAATATGTAAATGTTTGGTGAACGAAGAACATTTAAAACGAGCCACATATCTATACTAATATAATAAAGCGTAAACACACACTACTTTGTGGCGTACGATGACAGCAATCACAGCATATTTGAGAATAAGTTTTTCTTTAATAAAAAGCCCTACACTTACGACACGCTTTAGGCTATATATTTTCACGCCATTAAACATAAGTGGCAAATAAATCGGAAAAAAACTTCGCGTGAGAAAAGGACCATAAACTACAAGCTGCCAACATCAAGGAAGCAAAGTTGTCATTTATGCATTTATATATTGACATTTCACAAAAGTAAACAATAAAATAAAATTTATTTAATTTCATGCGGATGAAGCCGCACGGGAACAGCTAATATCGGTTAAAGTTTAGAGAAAATTTGTCTCAAATGCTTACCATTGGTGCCACCCGCAACTGACGCTTCGTTGGTAACATCGCACAACTTGATGACCATAACAAACACGTCGCCATTATCATCTTTCTTGGCGACATATTCTATGGGGCAGTTGTCGACTGTTCCGTTGCAATTAATCCAGATGTTCCTGTTCTGGCTGTCCTTTTCCCTCAGCAGTGTCTCATTGTACCTCATCTTGGTGAGAGGGAAGTGACAGTCTGGGCATTTTCCGTTCCCTGGATTGCTGAGGCATTCGTCGCAGTCGTTTGTGGTCATGCAGATGTCGGCGCAGTAGTTTTCTTTGTCAAAGTACTTGGAGCCCGGACGGTCGGTGTAACATTGACAAACGTCACAAGGACCACAGACACCGTTCCCTGAGCATTCCACCTGCGAATAAATTATGAAGATAAGTATCGAAAGATTAAGAAATATTTGTTTCTTAATGAAGCGTCAAAAGTAAGTGTTTTTTGTTTCTAGTATATTTTACTTTACAATTGTTCTTCATCTGACGTAGTTAGTTGATGTTATTAAACACAATCAACCAGTTAGTAATTGGAGTATTTTAGGACTTGGGTACATAGGTACTTTTTTAAAGTGTTCAACATTAGAGCGACTCTTAATAAATGTAATGATTCTTAAGATAAATAGATATTACATTATTTAATTACTTTAATGCCTACGAGAAAAACGTGAATATATATAGGATTAAGTTTTGGTCAGTTGAAATAATACTTGTTATACATACTGGACCAATTTATAATCAAGAAAAAACATTTAATTACATAAAGACATTAAATTACGGAAGCAATTTTATATTCTTGAGTTATGTTGTTTCATTGAGATATATAATTATTTAAATCAAACGAAAGATAATACCTAAGCAAATTTTAAAAGCCTAATATTATTTATAAAATTGTCTTTTATGGTAATAAATAAAAAGTAACAGAATACCACATACATCGTTTTTAACAGGATTTGTGCACTGGAGGTCGCCGCGAATACCTTGACATTCTTTCTTTTCACAGAATTTGCCGGACCTGTAGTAAAAACATTAAAAAGGTTCCATTTTAAAGAAATAAACGTTCATTGTACATGTTTAAATGTTTTAAATATTCTCATCATGATAATTATTACACACATCGATTATTTCGATGTAACATTCAGACGTATGTCAATTGCTTTTAATCTATTTATGTCATCTTTATAACGTTTGCGATTAGTACTGTTAATTGTAACGGGCCTTCTTTCGTCATTGCTAATAGAGTTAAGGCTTCGACTCCTTATGCAGGAACTGCAGAAATTAAGGGTTCCGTAGAAAACATAGTATCGTTCCGTCTTCGTTATTATATTACTAGCTGTTCCCGTGCCATTTCATCAGCATAAAATTATTTTATTGTTTACATGTGTCAAATTGTCAATTGCAAATGTCAAAACGACATGACATGATGACAAAGCATGGTCACCATGCTTCCTTGATTTTGACTGCAACTTATGGTCTCTTTTTATCCAAAAGATTTGCCCCCCAAGTTTAATGGCGTGAAAATATATAGGCTAAAGCGTGACGTAAGTGTAGGGCTTTTGATTAAAAATTATTCAAAAATATGCTGTAATTGCTGACATCTTAGGTAACAAAGAAGTGTGTGTTTACGCTTTATTATACTAGTATAGAAGTATAGATTATAGAATGTGTAAAAAGAGTTTTACAAATGAATAGCGTGGATAAGCGGTCTGCGTACTGAAATGTTCACGACTATAGTGATATAAAACTAATTGCTATAACCTGTGCAAGTCGGATTATTTGCATAGTATACATGGTGTTGTTTTTAATCAATGTCAAGAATATTAATGGTCATATTAGCATGAGACGAATGTTTGTTACTACGTATATAGTAAATCCTGTTGCCTGCAATGTTTTAATATTTGCATCTCAGTTGAAAGTTAAATTATGAAATACAATTTGAAGTTATTACTAAATCTATTTATGAGGTCTAATGGCCGGTTTCCCAGCTACTTTTAACTATTCTAATTTGATAATTTTATTAAATACGTTTCCGAACTACGAGTACGTAACTTGAGTTTTACGTGCGTTTTAAGCGTTTTAAGTGCGTCACTAGGAAATTATAAAAATGCAACTTCGGCAACCTAGCATAAGTACATTAAGTAATCTTGATCGCACAAATGTTTGTCTCTCGTCTCTTAAGTTGTCTGAAAAAACATGTCAAATTCTTGAGTTTTGAAATCAATTAAGTAAAAAAATGAGGTCAAAGTGACGTATGCAAATTAAATTCAAAGATGTCTGTGTTACATTAACGGCGGTTTTAATCATTGTGTCGCGCATAATGAGCAGTATTTCATTGAGCCGACCATTAGCATGAAAGTAGGACTCAAACTCCATAATTACCATGGCAGAGATGAGTCGAACAAAGCCCGTTTTGTCGATGAGTGTAATTGAGTTGTGTGTAGTTTGCCGCCTGGGATTTATTTAAGCCCTTATACGTTGCACTTACTCAGGACGAGGTTCACGTGATTTATTTCAATTTAATTTGTATTTAGTTAGAACCTTACATCTTTTATAAATACGAAAATGTAGATGGATAGATGGATGAATCTTTGTTAAAGTTTGTAGTTTAAACGACTAAAAGGATTTAGATGAAATTTGACATGGATGTAGAGGATAGTCTGGAAGAACACATAGCCTACTCACTTTTTCTTAAATTCTACATGTACGGATTCACGGGCAAAAGGTAGTTATTAATTTTCAACTACTGTTTCAATGCTTTTTGGATTAAAAGCATCGCGGATAATCAGAAAACGGTTCTTGAAATAGGGACATGAAAGGTATTGTATTAATAGAATTAAACTAGAACATACCATCCACTTGGACAAGAGCAGACGCCACATGCATAAGTGCCTCTGTTGCTGCATTTCCTTGAGAATACCTCAGCGCGTTCAGTACACGGACAGGCACAGGGTACGTGATATTGTACAACTTCCTTATCAGCACCGACATTAATCTCAATGAAGACTTCTTCCAATGTTTTACTCTTCGCTGAACAGAATTGGTCTCCAGGCGAAGCTTCAATATACCAGTTTCTATTCTTACCGTCGTACTCTTTCGTTGTGAGGAAGAAGTTTTCATTCTGTGTTGTGTTCACGAGTTTCGCCTGTGGAATAACAAGTCATTAAAATTATGTCACGTCAAGCGGTACATTGTTTTAATCGAGTATTGTTTGTTGTGAATATAATTATTTGGACAGTATTGTGTCTGATAATGTAATTATCATTAAGTAACACTATTCTATTCTGTGGTCAAACTTAATAATGCATCATGCAATGATCATGTTTTTAAATCCAATTACAGTTACAAAACTGGTCTAACGAAATGCAGATTGTTTTTTTTTATATTACTTTATACTAGCTTTTACTCGCGACTTCGTCCGCATGAAAATAAAAAAGTAGTAAAAATATAGCCTATGTTACTCAGTAATACATGGCTTTTTAACGTCACAAGAATTTTTGTAGTCGGTTTAGTAGTTCTTGAGTTATTTCAATACAAACAAAAATACCAATCTTTGCTCTTTATAACATTATACTAGTATAGATCAGTCTTATGTTTAACAAGTATTTATTTTTAAATAATTATTATTGATTCTATTTTTGAAGTGTTATTTACCTCTGGTTTAATTTGTTTATAGTTGATGACGTTAGAGACTCCAACTCTGACGGTCCTCTCCCTGTATGTGGGCTTATCCGTGCCCCCAGGCTCCGTGCGCTCTCTGACCACCAGCAGTTCCTCTTTTTGGTTTGGACACCAATCGTCATTTAGTGTTTCAACGCAGTGAGTGCTCTATAACAAAGGATCAGTACTTAATACGGTGTATAGGAACTAAATGGTCGCATATTAAATTCAAACTTAATATGATGATATTTTTTTAAATCTTGAATATTTAAATTAGGTGTATTAGTGTGTATTTAGATCAGTTACTACAAATGATATTTATAGATTGTATATTCGTAATTTGTGTACAATTCGCTATCACTTAATTAAAAAGAAACAAACTTATCACAAGGTAATTAGAAATGTGATATTGATTTATTAACTTGTAGAATTACTAAGATATGAACGTTATAGTCTCTAAATATGTACAGACAGACATGTGGCTGTATCAAAGAATGTCTTGGAAATCAGAGTGGACACTTGTTTATGGTTCGTCGCCTCGTTCTGGTTCTTGACATATAATTACATATATTAAAAGCGTTGAAGAATGAAGGTGGAAAATAATGATTATAAAAAGTTATTAACATAACCGCTTATGTGACGCAAAACTGTATACAGGAAAATAAAGTTTCTTCTATTACGCGTATAAAATTGAAACGTTTCCCTAAATAAATGTTCAAAATAGCTTAGAAATACGCGCTCCCAGTGGATTTGCGGTCAATAGAACCTATGTAACTAACTAGTAAAGTAAAACCATTTAAAAATATTTGCATTAAAATAAGTATCAAAGAGCAAATCAAAGCATTGGTAATCTTAACAATCCTAAGTAAACACTTAGTATCTGTCATTATTTGCGTTTATTCCCTTAGCCTTCCGTTTCACAAAGTTTATTCGATATCATAATATTATACAAGAAATAAAACGTTTTAATTAGCGCATGCAAAGTTGTGCGTAATAAGCGAGTACAACCGAGTTATTATCTTGCGTACGATGTTTATTCTAATCTCTTGGAAGTAATCGTTGGCGCCCTGGGCGAGACGCACACTAATGTATTTTTCACACGAGGGCTGAACAGTTGTCAGAGTAGATAATGCAGTACTGCTATTGTTTAAAGCATACGCTGAGACAGAGCAGAAGTTTTAAAAATAAGAGCCTATTCAAACGGTATTGCATACTGATCTGTCTCACTGTTCTGTCCTCGTGAAAGATAGCTTGTATATGCTCCTATCGACGGTCGATGCAAACTGCATCTATTCTATACGTTGTTAAGTCTATAATCGTGCGAATCTTTAAACAAGATAACCTCAATTATGTACATCACAAATACTTTGTTTATGTCATGTTATAGATATGATAATTATGTTACAACTACGTTTATAGAACAAAAATATTTCTAAACATTATAAAAAGCATAAAGGAAGGCTTAGGGCCTGTCCTACCAAATTGCAAATTGTCTGATAACAATCCAAGATGTATAAAATGTGACGGAAATATCGGACTTTGTTACCTTATCTGACAGTGACGGCATTTTTAAGTTATCTGAGTCTCTATCAGACATCTATATGGTGGGACAGGCCCTAAATGAGGTGACACTGTATAAATAAAAGTTGATGGTGGTATGATTCGAGTTAATTGTTCCGGAATATTAATTTGAATTTGAAACGAGTAATGTTTTATAGTTTACTGTACTAATACTGTTGCCTTAGTCATATTTCCATACATGATATAAGTATGTGATCCACGTCAATATTAGTCATACAAGAAAATCCAGTGAATTTAGTTCTTATGTTAGGTAAATTACCCATGTTGGCGTCAATGAATTCATTTGTTTTCCTCATGTGAAAAATACCATTAAATAGTTCGTTTTCATTACTTGAAAAATTTACTATTTTGTTTTACAATTTCACGTAAAGAATCAGAGATCGATGCCGGGACAATGTATTTTGAAGTTCTACATAATATTTACCTGTCTTCACACGAACTATCATTATTTTTTAGAATAGAATTGAGGTTTATGTAATGTGAAGACTTGATTCTTGAGGTCTCGCTTTGATTATTATAAGCTTATATGGAGGTGTGCACACTACTCGATTTTTAGTTGCAACATGCAACAAAACAGTTGAATAGGCTGCGAAACAATCGACAATCGCACAACTGTTGTGCGATAGTTGAGTCAAAGGTGTGCGCCCGCTCTAAAATTGTTTAACCATTTCTATAAACATATGTGACAATGTCAACCATTCATAACTATTCATTAACAATACTTTCTTTCAACATTCCGCAGTCTAGACTAGACATTACAAGGACAGATTGTATAAAGCTTAGTAATTAAATAAATATCGTCACAGATAAACTGCCCAGTACGACTGGTTCTTTGTATTTGTCGTTTAAAAAAAAGTAGAGAACATCGCCGATCGTACTGGCCATCAATACGTTTAAGAGGTCATTGAACTGTTATTTTTTGATTTATCACACGATCGCAACGGCATTGAAAAAAAAACAAGCTTTAAAACTTTATCTGATTTGATATTTTATATGTACTTAGAGTACTTATGTTTGTTCTTTACAAAGTTAGCATCCATGAATGTTTTCTAGTTTTAATTTTGTCTCTACCAAATATTTCCATTTCATCTATTATTTCTCGCCATGATCTTAAAAATAAGTGATAATTTCGTACCAATTAGTTTCCATGCTTATTAACAAAATCACAAACGAATCGCGTAATTTTTTACGTGAATCTTATATCAAAAGATTGTAATATATTTATTTGCAGACAAAACAAAATAGCATTGTAATAGAAATAACCCGTTACCGTGTTAAGAATTGCATGAATGCGTGATTGGTAATTTGTCCGCGTGTCGCGTTAGTCACTAATGTGCATCTCGGCCGCTGCTTGTGAACGAACTGCACAAGGATAATAACAATGATTCAATGGCCAACAAAGGAACAAGCTTGTATTCACGGCAAAGATCGTCTTTAACTATAGAGATTCTAACATAACTAAATCAGTTATGAGACTGAAGTTGATTGACTTTGATTTTAGGCCTTTATCTTACCAATCTTATTTGAAGATATTTTTATGAAGCCTTTCGCCCGCGACTCCGTCCGCGTGGAATTAAAAATACAAAAGTTAATAGGCTATGTGTGTTGGTCTCTGCCTACCTCTTTGGTTAACTGATATGAGTTATGTTGTTGTATGTTGGAAGATTGCGAAAATTAAATGAAAACAAACTAGCCCGAGGACCTAAAGTAGAAAACATCAAATTGTAATATAATTCAAAATAACTAAAATAATAGTTTTCATATTGATTGAATATTCAGCTAATAGCATAGGCAATTGTGTCGCATGGTCAAACATCTGATTTTTATGTAGTGTGGACCACCTCAGCCAAACCGGTCTACACCCAATTACGTTAACTAGTACCGCTTCTTTTATATCCGCATGACTTTAACACTTGAGACGTGTGTTTAGTTTGTATTGGAAACGGCTATTTATTATATTTTTGTACAATTGAGATCACGATTTAAATGAGGAAAATGTTCCTATAGATTGTCGCAGAAGCTAGATATGTGACGCTTTTTAATTTTTAAAGCAAAATTATCTGTAAAATATTTGTTTTTGTTACCACCATTTACATTCCCATATGCACTAAAAAGAAGTTAATCGTTAGAAGCGTTATAACATTAAGACTATGTAGAAACGTGTCGTAAATAGGGCACAAATTATTTATCCTTTAAATCTTTGGAGTATTCATTTTAATGTACATTTTATTAGACAATCCAATGATAAGTGCGTTCCCAGTTGCTCATGGCCTGTATCGCCCCCACAACATACCAGGCAGTAATATTTCAAGAGATGTACAATGTATAGGAACATAGCTTGCTTTAGGCAATTCTAGATAAGACATAAGACTGTGTTAGATAACAAGTTAACCAATGCAGTCATCAGTAGCATCAAAGTGATACAAATTACTTATTCTACACTAAGAGAATCATCTTCATCATCATCTCCCTTGCCTTATCCTACTCCCGCAGAGTCGGCGCACCGGATTTTCGTCCTCCAAAGCACTCTATCATCCGTCATCTCAGTCATCACTCCCTTCTTGACCATGTCATCTTTCACGCAATCCATCCATCTCTTTTTAGGTCTACCTCAATTGGTATACCCCTCCACATTCATAACTAACGTTCTACACTAAGAGAATCAAAATTAATATATCTGGGTAAAGGTATATTTTTTCCGGGAATATATGTCCTGATCTGTTCAGCCGTTCTCAACTTACATGGGAACATATATCCAAACATTTACAAATAAGTTAGAAAGGTCGATAAACAAAAGTCAATTTTAATATTTCGCTGTGATAGAATTTACAGCGCGTAAGGGTAATGCACCTATTAAAAAACGATCACATTTCAAATCTAAGTCATAAAAGGGCATTAAACCCTTGACAGAGGTTTGCAAGAGTAAAACGCGTGGGCTGTCGTAATAATAGCTTAGCTGATTATACTCTCCCAGTGCTGCGTGATCGTTGAGAAATTTTATCGATTCGACAACAAAATTTTCAACCGTTCCTCTCTAACTTAAGGTAAACGATAGAGACAGATACGTTTCACAAGATTGGGAGAGGCTGGGATGGTGTGTGGGTGGTACGTGGGTAACTGCATAGAAGTCCCCCATTGCGCCACCTAGCGGCTATACGTAACCAGTTTTGTAATAAGTAAAAGTGCACCATACTATTTAATGAGATGAGAGTTAAATAATGTAACCTGTCCCATTAAATTATAAATTGTCTGATAACAATCCATCGTGTAAAATATGTCATAAATATATCAGATTTTATTACCTTATCTCTCAGGGACGTTTATACAATCTGCGCCTGTATCAGCCAGTGGTGGGACAGGCCCTTAATGTTTTATTTAATCTATCCCTATTATATTATGGTGCAACAAGCATGGTCAATTAGTAACATCAGAACTCAAAAAAGAGCCTCATGTAAACTATAATTATGGCATTTATAGTAACATTACATTTATAGATGTATGGGAATGTCACAAGCATACGCTTTCAAAATAAGTACAATATAATTGTGTCCCTAATTATCCTTAACGTGACGACAACTTATATGAAAATACATAGAAACAATAGCGATGAACCTTTGTCTTGTAAATGAGATCACCCGCATCGCGCTACGGTTATTCCATATTTGAGTCATTGAAAAATTAAATAAATATATTACACCATAAATAATAATTTTATAACATGGAATTTTGTCTATTATATAGTAGGATTGGTTATGTACAAAAATATAAATAGCCTAATGGTTTGGGGTACGGATTACCGATCTTGCGGTCGAGGGTTCGAATCCCGTCATTCGACTATTGTCGGTAACCATATCCTAGCACAAGCTTGGAGCTTAGTTGGAATGGTTAAAGGAAATATTAGTAAATTAACATATATCTACTAATATTTTCATTATAAAATACGTAAACAATTGAACATAATCCTAAAGCCTAAGTGGACTAGATGTGCTCGTCTAGATTATCATGCTGTGAAACCTAGTTTTCTATTCTTGCGACATAAATTCACAAATGATAATAAACTTGGAATGCGGTATTAACAGTTTAAAATGAAGTATTAACAATTAATTGATTATTAAGTGCACAATGTAAGCACGTAAGTTAATTGAGGCACGTACGTACTTATTACGCTGGATAAGTAAATCCCACGCATAAAATTGCTCTAGTTACGCGACGGTAATCTCGTAGTTAGGTGAGTTTGTACTGCCTACGCAGGTACAGTATTTGACGACATCTTACTATTACTATATACACTACCTTAGAGATTCAAAGGTAAAGTCTTTTAAAGCCACAGTATGATTCATCAAAAATGAAATTCAGGACGTTCCCATAACATACATAACTTATTCTACGTAACTATAATGATATCTATCAACTCATTTATGTGAGCTATGTAAAATGCTATATGTTTATATTTTGTGTCTCCACTTATACTTTGTTAAAAATTTCTTTGTGATCAGGCAGCGGTTGTCAACGAGCGGTTCGCGTCAGTATATCTCAGTAGATAATAATAGTAGATTGTACTCGATTGTTATGCATTGGTGCACTACGTAAGGTCGTATTGTTACTAAATGCAAATGTGAAAGGCGGCGAAGTGAACTTGAATAGATAATAGTTTTTTAATCTTTTTTATTCTGAGTATCTACGGTTTTATATAGTGTTAAAGTTATAGGTAAATTGGCTAATATACAAATATGTTTTTTCGAGATAGCTTTAGGCTATACTAACATTATAAATGGGAATGTTTAGATTGATGGATGTTTGTTAAAGTTTGTACACCAAACAGCTGAACGGATCTCGACGAAATTTGGCATAGATGTAGAGAATAGCCTGGACGAACACCGAGGCTGCTTAGTTTTGTTTTTGTGGTTTTTTTTTAATTCTACACAGACCGAGTCGGGGGCGAATGCTAGGAAGGCATAAGGTAAGTAATCGTAGAGAAGTAGTTATAACCTAATCGTAATTAGTAAATCTTTTGTTTAAATTGTCGCTTCAATTCTTTTTTTAAAATCTCGGTCGTCCGTTATCCTTGTCCAGATTCTAAATGATCACAGGCGCGACAGATATTTGAACCCTGACGTTCAATTACCGTCAATTTCTGAGACGTCCGGCATTCCGTTCTACATCCCGTTGTAATGGCGTACGAGGAAACAACTAGATGACACAAATCTAGATAGCACAGACAAAAATGTCAACTTAATTTTTACGTGAATATTATATACTAGCTTTCGCCGGCGACTCCGTCCGCGCGGAATAAAAAATAAACAAAAGAGAGTAGCCTACGTGTTCTTCCAGTGTATCCTCTACATCTATACCAAATTTTATCGAGATCACTTCAGCGGTTTAGGCTACAAACTCTAACAAATATCCATCCATCCATCTTAACTTTCGCATTTACAATATTAGTAAGATTGCTCGCGACTCCGTCCGCATGATATTTAAAAATAATAAAAAAATGTTGCTTATGTTACTCACTGAAAGCATAGCTGTTTAATAGTGAAAGAAATCGGCCCAGTAGATTTTAAGTTATTTCAATACATTCAATAATACAATCCTCTGTAAAATATTAGTATAGAAACCCAGAAAACTCAATCGTGGTAAGACTTCCGTTTCCTTATGTACATAATATTCTACATGACATAGAAACTACTTTAAAATGTAAAGGTTTTTAAAGTATTGCCGACAATTTTATATTTTCTGAGGTTATTGCACTTTGTGTATTGCGAATTTATTTGACAATAACGTCGACGCCGGTGGAAAACAAAATTGCGGAAAACTTAAGTTTGGCTGACATCCAAAGTATTTTTAGAACTGTAGATTTTAAAAGATTTTCGCAAGGAAGTGCTAGTGAAGGGAACGCAATGCGTAGGTAGAAATGTTGGTACTATCATTAGATATGGTTGGTCAATAGTTGGTAAAGGGAAATTATGGTTTAGGTGTTGATAAATAGATTGCACATTTAATTAAGGAGCTATTGACTGTAAATTGCATAAGATATAGTGTATTATGCAATTTGTCAATAATTTGAAACTAATGGACAAGATTAATCATCAGCTCTTTTTTAAAGGCTGGATGATAGTATTGAGTTGATACTTTTGTTACCCAAATGTTTTAGCGTATGTAATTTTTTTTACAATAAATGCATGTTTGACGAGTAACGGTAATTATTTTTCGTGCCGCGATTTCACAAAATAGTTATAATTTATAAGAAACTGTCTGTTGTTCGCGACTTTGTCCGTGAAAAATTCAAAAAGTAATAAAAACACAACCTATGTTACTCACAAATAAGTTAATTTTCTAAAGGATTTTTTTTATATCGGCCCAGTAGTTTTTGAGTTATTCCGATTTATACAAAAATGTAGACAAGTTTACTACGTTCAGGATACCTACCACCGATTGCGTGATTTGAGGCGGGGCGGTGCGTACGAAACAACGTGCCCTTTGTAAGTATCGTTTTTTAAAGGTAACAGTTGCGCAAAGCAATGTAAACTATACAACGCGATCTTTTACATGTATCCAAGTGTTAAATATGTTAATAGGTAAATGGAGCGGTCGAAGCATTAATTGCATGGATATGCAACAGTATTTTGTGTAAAACATTTTGAGGTCATGGTTACTTTATCGTATTTATCTTAAAGTGTTTTTCTTGATTTACGTGTTTTTAATTTATTTTTTAATACTTTAACTGACATTTAAGAGATTATTGTACGTTCATTAATCGCGCTTGTACGCAAATTTTCTCAGATATAATAAAGCTTGTTTTATGAATATTATTGTGTTTAATATTACCCTTTTATATGTATCATGTACCATACAGTTTTAATAAGAAGTTATAAAACAGAAAAGTTAGGAAGTATTTTATTAAAAGTATATAAAAACGAAATGCCTAATCGATAGTCTTGTGTCATTAAAATGCTATTTCTCAATTCCGGTTAACAATTTAAGAACCTGTTTGTTACTAATTCCAAGAATCTATAACTCGTATTAGATACATGACATTAAGATTGACTTGATTTTTTGTAGTCTTAGCTAAGACATTTCATTTGGTTTATTTCGTGAAATTATGCTGGCTAGATTCAATACATCCTACCTCTAATCTCTATAAAAGAATACGTCTTGTTGTTTTTGAAATAAACACTAGAATATATTCGTAAGTTGCAATTTATTAATGTTGATATTATAATAAATAGTGAAGGCAAAAGTAAAACTTTTTTCACTCGATGTTTTATTGCGTTATCACCGATTTAAACACCGAAACGGATTTAAGTAAAAAGCATTGCAAAGTAACCGATAAATATCGATTTTCAAGCCTCCGGCGTAAATATCATTGCGTCTTTGACACTGCCTCAAAAAATTTCTCTTTACGATGATTACCTTCACCCAATATGAGCACATAAAATGGTAAATTTCTTTTAAAGTTTGAAGTTTATTCTTTTGAATAAAGATAAAAACTGTTCAGTACCAATTCAGCGTTGCTAGCGCCCTGGGTTTCTCTTTACAGTGCCTTCATTACCAGCTTTAAGGGGGGTAGGGATACGTGATACTATAATTCACTGACCTATGGATTAGAAGTCTTCAACGCCCTGGGCGGTAACTTAAATGCACTCTACACTGCATTTGTTCCAGCAAATTGTCTTAAAACTAGACTCACTCAAAAACGCAACTAACGAAGAGGGAACTCTGCGTTTGTTTTGGTATTTTTATGTTTTTTGCATTACATTTCTCGGTATTTGGTGATAGTGTATTACAGTCTTTAGTTTACTTTTTCTTTAAGTTAAAGCGGCGTGTAATCAAGCATAATTGCGAAGTGGAACTCCAAGTCACGGCCGTGTCGCTGGATATTGGTCAATGTTACCGATCGAGATGTTTCAGTTTTGGAGCCGGTTTTTTATAGAGTCTACACCGTTAGATCGTTTTTATAATACACGATGTGTTCTTGACGACTGCAAGTTTGAATTGAAAAAAAACATAATCATCGTCTATTGTTCGTGATAACATGTTTCCATGATTGTTGAATGGAGTTTGCCCTATTATTACCTGCTAAGACATTATGCTTTAAAGAAAAAAGATAGGAGGATAGATGTTGTTGAACCATTAGTCGTTAAGTTTTAATTAATTTAAGAAAAGACTTTAAATCTTCAGTGCATAAATCAGATTTGCTAACTATCCACTAAAGATTTCAGTAATAATCAACTTTTGCTTAATTTTAGTACGTTTCTGAGGGACTTGGAGCCTACCATTAGGCAAGGTGTAAAAGCCACATTATCATAATAAATAAAGTTTTTTTAAGGATTACACTAAGTCAGCTGTAACCTTAAATTAAACCACATTTTTTAAGGAAGCCACATCAAACGAATTGCATAGACTGACGGTATTCATTTACAAAACAGTCGCGTTGTTTTTCGGTCGAACGCCCTTATTTATTTGGCTTCATTATTTTTACGGATTAAGGACAAAAATAAATAACTGTTTGTTTCAAAGATAGTAAAAGAATCAATAGTACTAGTCTGGGTTTAAAGAACGAGGAAGGTAAATTGATGTTGATTAAATTTTGTTGAATTATAACCTCAAATACTACTATAAATTATTGTGAGTTATAACCATATATAGGTTTTACTACAAATTATTATTTATCAATCAGAAGTTAATTAGGTTGTAGAAGTGATATTGAATTAAGGAAATCTCCCAGTGATTTATTGAGTCTGGAAGAGTGGTTACCAAATGTCATGTGGAGCATTAACTAAGATGGAGTCATATCCTTTCGTGATGACTGTGATGACGTATGAGTTATGTGGAGGACAAAAACCTGTTGCCCCGACCCTACGGGAGTAGGATAAGGAGATGATGATGATGATGATGATGGAGTCATGTCCTTTCATAAGAAAGGGGATAACCCCTCATAGTTGAATCGTACAATTTGATGTCCACTGATGTTTTTGATTTTTGAAAAAAAAAAAGTTTTGAAACACTGCGATCTTAAACTTCAGCGGTCCAATATATTATCTGTCATAATAATTGATATATAATTTTAACGAGAAGTGAGCGCGAGAAAATGTCAAGCAAAAGGTTGACACGAAATATTGCTTAAACTGTGACTCATGACAATTATTATTGGATCCTATCATCAGTGACGTTATTGCGCGAAATCGATGTAAATCATACAATAAATACATATTGGGAAGTTAAATGAATTTTAGTTAATTGATTTTTTATCCAGATATGAGTACATACCTCAATTAAATACATAGCATAGTATATTAGTCCATATGAACTGTAGATTTTCTAATAGCTAAAAAAAAGGCAAACGAAATCCGACCCAGTCATAGATTTATGTTAAATGGGTTCTTGCGGTAAAACTGGTCGCTTTGAAACATGTACCTTATATCTTGTCAGATCTGTAATTTTACCATGTACAGATATCACTTAATACAAAAAATACAATAATTGAAAAGCAGCAAAGTACTATCGAGGTTAACTTTGAAAGACTTGTATTATTTACACTCTTCGGCGATGGAGACCTTAACTCTGCTACAGCTTTAAATAAGTGCTTTTCGATACGTAACGAATGAACACACTTTTTCATCACATAAGTAAACGTAAGCTATTACGAGTAATTTATTTTAAAATCCGAAAGAAACAAAACTAATTGAAGACGCGCAATAATTGAGTGAAGACACCGCGTTTATTATTAACCATACAAAAAAAAATATTTGTCACAACACCGGCTGCGAATTTGACCTTTATCCGTCAACAATACGAGCTAATTTCGTACGAGTTTTTGTAATCTGATATACAGTATGTGATTACATGCGGGCCGTTATGAGGCTGTGTTAAAATGTGATTGATTAAAGTGGCAGGAGTATCATCAAGTTCACCGAGGCGTCCATTACACCGAACTGTGTAAAAAAATTGTGCAACATTTTAATGTTCTTACGACGGTACATGTGGGTCAACGAGTTATATTTATAAATTCTCCGTAACGGTGTGATTGTACGGATGTTTGTACGTTTATACTTAACCGTGGACGTGTTATGGTTTTAATTGCAAACGGTTTGAAGTATGATTTAATATTTTACAGTCAATTGTATACAGCAAATGTGTTATTCGTCTCAATTTGTTTATTGTACTTGATACGCTGATTGTAAAGCTAACATTTGGTTGAAATTCACGGTTACAGGTGTTTTCAGTGTATACAGAAAATGCATTTAAGTTTACAGTTAAAATTAACGACTTATAAAAAGCTGTAGAATATACTGATGTAATTAAAACATTTTACTTCAATTTTGTATATTGACCTTTATGTAATTGGAACCTTAATAAGGTCATATATTTAGCAATAAAGTCGATCAGTGACATGTTAATTTAAGATAGAGTTATGATAATACTCGAAAGCTATACGCTTTATTAAGCAATTAAATTAATTAACGTTTCGGAGTTTAAAATGTCAATAAATAGAACACTTTATGATACAATCGGTTAAAAATAATTGTGAAAAAACGAAATTACTGTTTTACAAATCAATTCAAGTTACAAAATTTTATTTAAATAATTACTTTAGTATTTTTACCAGCCTCAATCAATAATTTAGGAATTAAAAATTTGTTTCTAAAACAACTTTATGACAAAAATGATTACACAGTAACAGAATCGAAATAAAACAAAACAGGGTTATAATGTGTAACGCAGTTAATAAAAATTATGTACATTTTATCAACCCCTCTGTTTATTTCTCGATGTGAGTACATAACGCATGTTTTGACTAATGAGTCATGTTACACACAATGTTAAAAGCCACAAACAAAACTTTTTATGCATTACAACTCTACGATTTTTAAGTAACATTACAATGAAGAACTGTATTCTGCAACTGATTTTGGTTGTCTATCATATGTTCATGTTTTATGCGTTATTTTCTTGCAATATTTGCGTTTTCGAACATACGACTGTTTACGTAAGAGCCATAGATTTTGTGAATCAAATCAAACTATAATAAAATAGTCCGTGAATAGTTTTTTACATTTATAATGCATTTAAACAGATTTCGCAAATCTTTGACATGAAATTAAAAAACTTGAGTTAAAGTATATTAACGTAGTTTTTTATTATGCTAATTATTTGCACTAAGTAATAGAGTGACCTAATTATTTCCAAACTTAAATTATTAAAAATCTAACACCTTACTTTTTTATAAAGTATTCGTACGTAGCCCGTCGTCCTTAGAAAAATATCTCAGCCACATCGTTATGACTTTTTAAGGTATAGAACATACAAGCAAGTTACCTTCAAATCTACTGTTAGCTCTATAAACGTTGATATTAACCATTTCTTAATTCTAGGTGTACACTGCGTAGTAACATATTTGCTAATGTTATCGAACACAAAACTCACCAAGAAAATTATCTTTACTCGAAGAGAAAGTTGTCTCTTGAAGTCCAACAACGAAGGAGAGTTAACCCTTAAATGCATGATTTTTTATTTAATATTAAACAAATATTTCGGTATAGGGAAAAATTATTTAAAAAATCAATAAAAACTATGTTTTTGTTTGTAGACTTTTGACAACAATATACATTTATGGGTTAAGAGAATAGTTTGATATTGGTTTTAAATTATTAATAAAAATTAGACACTAATACAAAAGCGTTTAAAAAGATTTCATTCTCGAATAAGCTATAGTAACATATCCATAAACGATATACGTATTTCTGCCAAGATAATCTGGGCTTTGTACCAAAAAGTAAGACAAGGATCTAACGAACTTTCTGGCTCTACTCCAGTTACTAACGTTAGATTTTTTAATTCGTCCACGTGACAATCGACAAAAAATCGATAAGTACTATTGTAAAACATCTGTTAGGATACGACAAGAATATAAATGTGATGATAAATTAACACATAATACACAAACATGGCGGAGTTCCAATGGATTTACACTCAATGGTAATGAATCACGCTGTGTGGTACATAAGGCGGCTGGCAGACTTAGTAACTTTAGGTTGCACTGATCTCTTTGTCCCGATCTCATACTCAGAGCGGGCGCACACCTTTGACAACTGTCGCACAACTGTAGCGCGATTGTCGATTGTTTCGCAGTCAATTTAGCTGTTTAGTTGCATAACTAAAAATCGAGTAGTGTGCACACCTCCATATAAGATTGAAATAATCAAAGCGCGACAAAACGGTTGTGCGATAGTTCAGTCAATCAAATCTCCTATCAATGTTAACTTTTAGTACAAATTTTTATGATAACTGTATTTTTACTAGGTTTGGCTGCTGCTTGTTGCAAAAATAAACGTAGTGGATGTTAATCGGAATTCGCAACTCAAATTAAAATAGACAGTCAGTTGCAACGTCTGTAATCAGCCTAAAGATTTCCTTTTTCCTTTGTTTTCTATGAACCTCGTTTTCAGCTAAGTGCGGATATTGGAAATTAGGGTTGTACAGGAAGTTCTGAAATCGATCGTGGCGTTACACACTTTAGTTATTGTGCCAAGTCACCAGAATAATGGAAGCCTGTGTTGGACTAGTTTTAGCAACCCGGCATCGTCTGGATGAATTCTAATATTCTACTATACTAATAAAAAGCGTAGTCTATATTACTTCTGGATAATGCTATTGGATAATATGCTTTATTAAAATTTATATACAAAAAACGAACTTTTTCTCTATGCAGCTTAATAGAAATTTTATAATTCGTTTTAACTGTAGTAGTTATCGTATTCTCTAGTTAGACCGGCTATTAAATTGTTTTATTTTTAAAACAATCAATATTTTATAAATACCAATCCCTTTGTATTGGTTATTTTTAATAATGGTTATATAACAATACGATAAAGGTTTTCTTTCAATATACGGTATAACAATGAACCGTTAACTTGCGGTAACTCAAACATACATTTTGATTTCACTGCTCATAGTACTTTGAATTAGATTCAATTTTAATAGTATCAATCATTTGTAAACAGTAATTGTTATATATCCTTGTAACTGTTTAAAAAAGGTTTCCACAAATATGTGGGAAGCCGACTACGTGTTTACAAACACCTAACGTTAAGAAGTATTGTACAAACATTACTGTGGTCGTTGTAGCTGGACTGTTATCCACATATGTACCACCACATTACTAGCTGTTACTTGCGACTTCGTACGCGTAGAATTAAAAATATAGCCTATGTTACTCACTGATAACGTAGCTTTTTATAAGTGAAAAAATTTTTGAAATCGGTCTAGTAGTCTTTGAGTGACTTCAATACATACAAAAATACAAATCTTTCCTCTTTATAATATTAGTATAGATAATTAATTTGTCTAAAACATTTTTAATATATGTATTCTGTATCCTTACCTTTATCCTCACTTGGACCCGAAACCTTAAGTTATAACCAAAAATTTTTAAGTCAAATAATTATAGTTTTCATAACATTAAATTTATTGTAAAGTTTCATAAACAATTTCAAATATTTGAAAAGGGTTTATTTCATAGTTTCATTATTATTTTGTTTTTAACTGCATATTGAATTCATTAATATGCAAGAACAAAATGGTTTCCTTATCAACGACAGATAGCTTATCTATAACAAAAAAAAATAAAATGCTCTACGTAATAGCGGTGGCGATTTAAAACCAATTAAAAAGTCACAATTCCACAGTTAATGCAGAATATAGAATCTGTTAAACATGTTTTTTTAAAGAATATATGGCCTTTTTATTGATTTAATAAAGACCGGTATTATCTGTGTTGCAATTAAAAAGTAAATAATATAGTACGTTTTATACATGTAAAAGTTTTGTAGAAGTTAAAAGAATAGAAAGATGAGACGTTGAACCATTCATCGGTCGTTGACCCTGTCTAGACTCACCCTTAAACATCTACGTGTGAAATTGCATTGTTTTTACTATTTCATTCAAAGTGAAAATTAATTCCTTATGTGTCTGATAGAGTCGTTTCAAACGGAACGTTCTAATTTCCATTTATTTGGACAATTACAGCGACACACGGTCATTAGCATGTCAATTAGCAGACAAACAGTGTATTGAACGTAATGTTTATAAGTAAGGGTTACTGTAAAATCAAGGATTACTCACAACAATGAGTCTTTCAGCTTTTAAGATTAATAATTTTGGTCTCGAGGACATGTTACGATTACAACCAACCTAAGACTCCATCTTATGCCCGGTTTACATTTGGCCAGCACTATTGCACAGTTGCGCCGGTTAATCATAGTTTCTATGAACTCACTTTCGCCAGTTAGTGTTAATATTATGCCAGTTGATTGCCAATTCAGCAATTATACTGACAGATACAGCACAACTGTACTGGCCTAGTGTGAACCGCGCATAACTTAAGATGTAGTTAAGGAGGAACTAGCAATTACCACTCTTACGAATAAGCAGCGCAGTAAAAGTGATACGAAATTTCATGCGTTCAAAAATTGTTTATGTCAAAACGAACGCAAATTGAAACTGGTATACGTTTCCAGTAAGAAATTACACGGAACAATATGAGTAATAACCACAAAGCTAAAGTAGGACTACCGCGTATTCTGATGCATACAAACTTGTAAACCGTTCCCAATAATTAATGTAGTTCCAGTTAATTATTTACGGTAGTAATTAGCAATTTAAGACCCATCCGTCAAAAATAATAATAATAATAATATTTTCATCGAATAGAGAAGGAAAACGTGATCAATGCCAAATTACAGCGACATCTGTTGAGCCGCTCTGGAGATACGAAGTAAAAAATATATTACATAAAAAAATATTCGCATTTATAATATTAATTAGCTACAAAATTATTTATAATACTAAAGGTCATAAAATATTAGATGCAAAAGGGTCCTATCAAAAATAGATCGACTCCACACTTAGCAGCGTTTATCATATACATTGGCTCAATTGTTTCCTTCCGTTCTCCGGTTGATCTCTCCTTTTTTCCTTTGACTAAATTCTTTATGAGTTCATTTTTAAAATTAATTTACTTTTCAATTTAATTGTCATAAGCTTCTAACGTAAATACCGAATTATTAGTGTGGTTTTAACGTAATTACTACTTTTTTAATTTACTTACTACGTTTAACGTAATTACTAGGCACTATTAAATTAACGGTTATTAATTATAGTTTGGTAGAATTTGAGGGAGTTAAAATTAATAATTGTTTACTAAAAACCAATTAAATACAATCATTTAAGTTAATTTGTCCGATAAGAAACTAATTAACTAATGAGAGTTATTTTTTCGTCAGTCAATAATTTCGTCATAAAAGCCCAGTTCTGTTAATTGCTGTTTTAAGATAAAATGACATTTACAAAATGTTTGTGAAACGTTTACATATTACCTAACAAATTATTGAAAATATTTTCTACCCTCTCCTTATTTTCAAAGTGGAATAATTAAGTTTAATAATTTATACTGTATCTTAAATACTTACAACATTGGGATCATTACACCAATATCCACCGCATCTAGTGCACTCGTCGCAAGAAGAGATTTTCGATATACTCGAGCAATCATTTCCAAAAACGACTTTAACAGTTATCAAAACCGCACACACAATAAACCACATCTTGGCCGCCATTGTTTAAAAAGTCAACAACTTTTTTTAAAAATCAGTCACACGTTCGATTGATCAAAGAGTTTTTATTTAATTAAAAAACAAATCGCGATCTGTCATTCGGCCAGTTCGAAAGTTCGAAATATGAATTACACCCGCTAGCACACACGTCTCGGCACAGACTGCACGAAGAGAACCCGCGCGCTACACTTGATCAGATGGCTGGCGATGAATCATTGGCTCGATGGAAAATTCGCGGAAATCACATTTTAGATGAAGTTCACGACACTTGTAAAACAAATAGTTTTATTTTATTATACTCCTAATAAAATGGATTTGTTATGATTAATATTGATTTATTCGATGTGTTCAAATACGTTGACCTATGTAAGTTTATGTTATCAGTACAATCTATTTCAAATACAAATTAACTAGCTTTCGCCCGCAACTTAGTCCGCGTAGAATTAAAAAAAAAAGTTAGTAGCCTAGCCTCTGTGTTCTTCCGGACTATCCTCTACATCTATACCAAATTTAATCGAAATCCGTTCAGCCGTTTACACTCTACATAGCATTACATTCACTCTTCATAACGACCACAATTGTGTAATAAAAAGTGTCTTTTAAGTATAAAATTAGCAAAAACTGCGTACGTTCTTTTTGACCGACTTCCTAAAAGAAGGAGGTACTCCATTCGTCTGTATGTTTTTTTTTGTCTTTATTGTCGAGATGGCTTAATATTGCAAGATATGAATGAAATAATTAAAAAAGTACAAATTACTGGTGCAGCAAAAGACGTCAGACAAAAATAACAAACTACGCAATAGCGTTCAAACAAGATTATTTTTTTATACGTAACTACTAACACTAAAAACTTTAAAACTACTAACACACTACTAACACTAAAACTTTAAAATAAACTTTTCCTTTTCTAAGTCTGATTTTTGTTATCTCCATTTAACGACAACTCTCTATAACGCCATAAAATTGACAATCCCTTTTGTCGTTATATAGCGTTTACACTGTATATTCCAACAATAAGATATTTATTTTAAATTATAATATCGTATACAGTAGTAATATAGTATTCTCAGTCCCTAAAAGCGCAATTTTACGTATTTTCTTTTCCTTGTTAATTTAGCTTAGCTTTGTGCAGAAACTATAAGACAATTTTTTGCCAATTCGAACTAGTATTTATGTACAAATAATTAGGCTTTTTAATTTTAACATAACGCCAGTGCGATTTAATAACCTTAATCTGAAACGGTTTAAGATCTACATATAGGTAGTTCAAATTTATTGTGACAAAAAAAAACATATCGACGAATTGAATACCTCCTTCTTTTGGGAAGTCGGTCAAAAAAGATAAGAAAGAGCGTTTGCGTCTGCGAAGGTTTGCGTCTCGAGCTGACATATGTCTCGCTGCATTACATTGACAAAATTTACGACACAAACGAGCGTCAGAAATCTTACTTACGTATCAAACTTTTTTTACTTAAAAAGCCGACAATGTGAGCGCTAACACGGAAGGGAGGGATGTTTATGTGAATTCTAATTTTATTTAAATCTTAGTAATAAACGAGCTAAGCCCGTGCGGCTTCATCCACATGAAATTATAAAAACTTTATTTTATTGTTTACATTTGTGAAATTTTCAATTTCAGTTGTCAGCTTTTAGTTTTGTCCCTTTAACGCATGACGGCTTTTTTCTAAATTGTTTACTCCCTAAGATTATTAGCGTGAAAATATATAGCCTAAAGCGTGTAGTGTAGGCCATTTTATTAAAAAAAAGATTTATTCAAATATATGCTGTGATTGCTGACGTCCTACGTAACTAAGTGTTGTGAGTTTTACGATTTTTTCTATTTGTAATAAATAGTATAGATATGGATATCATTTTAAAAGTCAATATAGATACTTAGATAAATGTATGACGATGGACAAGTAAATTTAATTTTAGATATTGGATGACAAAAGAGAGTCAGAGCTTCTACTGCAGTGGTGACGAGGGTAACAAACCCTCTTTTGACCGGCTTTATGCGTGAAGCATTTACCGTAGGGACCTCAACTAAAACCAGAGGTCTGCCGCCGATTTAACACTACGAAATCCTCTTGGCCAGTGGTCAGTTACCGCGAACCAGAGGAGTCGTGTAAGTGCTACCTCAACGGTAGTCCTGTTGCTTTAAATTGACGGTTTCGTTCAACCAGTTGTCAAAGCCCATGCGAAAGACGGTCCGTTTCCTTGTTTGCGCGCAACATGGATTCCGTACCGTGGAGGCCCACATCAGGCGCTGTCCCCGGACACCATTAACAGCGTCCCGGACATCGCCTCCTTGGACCCCGCTTAAGCACAGTCTTTAGGCATTATGGCAAACTTGAAAGAAGTTAGAACAGCTTCTTGTCTTCAACTGTCTCCCCGAGTAGAAACGGACTCCCCACAATGTAGGGAGGCGCCGCTGTATTTAAGCAACGTTACTGGATAAACATAATAGTGTGTTTTAGGGCAACAGTTAATTTTGTATGAAATTCTACTGATTTATTAAACAGTTGTATTACAAATGACAACATGAAAACATTTAAAACTACTTTAGCATGTACATCTTGTTTTATTCGTTATATTATAGAGATTTTCTAATAAAAACCTTTGAGTTATGTAAAGCGCCATCTAATTGTAATATAAACGTACTATTTTCATACTAGCAGGGAGCTTCGTTGTTATCAAAGACAATTACAAACAATATTTTTTCACTGGATCTTTGAACTATACTTTTTCAATGTGAAATTTGGAAGGCCAAGACATTTCTCAGTGATTAAATCATAATTTACAAATTCTAGAACCTTCGGAATATTGTAATAAGCTCCCTCTGGTGTTGAATAGTTTTACTTCAGTTGTGGATGACGTGATGTTCATCAGTTTGAGTTATCGATAACATTTTTTTGTCCTAAATGTGTTCGCTATTTTTTCTCAACCTTGAATTGACAAAAAGTGATTGGGTTTTAACAACATTTTTGATTACATGGGGTTACTTTTAATTACTAGAAAAACTTGTTTATTTCTAATACTGAGCGTATTTATGAATTTAAAATAAAATACATGTCAAAAAAGAAATCTAAAAATAGAAAAGCCTTTGGGCGATTGCAATAAATGCCACAGTGTGTGAAGTTAAAAAAATAACATTTTCATTTAGACGAGTTTGTGTTCTCTACATTTTCAACAGTGAATAAACTGGTACCGAATTTATCCGAATAGAACATGAAGAAAATTGGTATTGCTTTTAGAGTTTTTTTTTTGTCGACACTGCCATGTCTGACCAGAAAATTTGAAATTGATAGTAAAAATTACATTCAACCTAAATAAGTCAATTAATTTCAAAATAAATAATTTGTAATGACCAGATAATGATTACTTAAAAACTGAAATAAAAAATAAACCATTTTTATCGATAATTATTTTGTTGATAATAATTTATGACACCCCTATGTACGTTTTGCGCCATCTATCGTCGAATAGCTCAATTCATTTTATGCAATCGTATAGCGTGAGACTGTGTGTGATTACAACAGGTAGAGCTAGTGAGAATCAAGCGAAAACGGCTTGAGGTGATTTTGTCATTATGCCTCCTCTATATATTTTTAAATCTCTGGTCGTTATAAAATGAAAGTACTAGCAAAATAATGCGTCTACTGATATAGTTATTTTTTTGTTTTAATTACGCTTGTATTAGCAACTCTAACGTTGCTTTACATTTTACGAAAAACGCTACACGTATAAGTAAAATTTAGTAATCAATATCTTTTCTGTAGGTATACGTACATATGTAAATTTATTTCGACCAATAAATAGCCATTATTTATTCTAATATTAAAAACAAAGAAAAAGACAAAAAGAGAGTCAGAGCTTCTACTACAGTGGTGTTGAGGGTTATTCGCCCTCTTTGATTCGAAGAACCGTTTTTATGCTTTATTAAATTGCATATACTCGGGGGTCTTTCGGCTCTATCACTGTCGGGCCTCGCACTGAAGGCGCCGACAAGATTAAGCCAGAAGAAGACCCTCTGACCAACACGCCACTAAATCCGCCCCGTTAACACTATGTGTCACAAGCCAAGTCGGCGAAACCGGATTCGTAGTCGCCGGAGACTCAAAGCGAACTGGAGCGGCAGGCGGTTGTACCATGGCAAAGGCCATTTCTTGCTCCACACAATCAGTGGTGTCATTGGGCCCCCGGTTTTGAGTGATTTAGGAAGCCCGCATATGACAACAGTCTGGTTGTTTGTGTATAGATACACCGGCGCAAGGCGACTAAGGAAAATTTTACAGTTAACTCAGTCAATCCCAGGCAGCGATGTAAATTATGAAAGAATTTAGCACAGCTTCTTGTCTTCAACTGTCATACTGAGTAGAAACGGACTCTCCACTATGTAGGAGGCGCCGCTGTATTTATGCAACGCAAATGAAAAATTTTAATAGTGTGTTTTAGACTCAGATTTATTTTTATTAATTATCAGTGTTAAATTATAAACTTTCAACATAAATTACATGATATCATCACTTAAGTTGTTAACACTTTTTTTTAATAGTACATCCTATTTTATTTAATAGCTGAATAATGAGAATTTTAAGAAATAGTTATGAGATTAAAAAAGCGCCATCTATTTGTAACATGAACTATTTTAACACAAGACAGAAATTTCTTGAATGTAAATATATAATTATTTATATATGTAAATATCGTCCTACGTTGATAGAGCTAGCAGAACAACATTGCTAGTGACATTGCTATTATTTTATGTAAGTGAAGAAATTGCAACTAAAATGTTAACTGATACAGTCAGCTACATAAATGTATACCTTAAAACCCTTTAAAATTGTTCGGTTCCAAAAATATGTCTCTACTTATCCGTGAATAATATGTAATATTGTTGGAAGCATACAGACACGCGCATATATGTTTTTGCTACCAAAAGCTTATGCAAATTTTTATTGTAAATGTTTAATTATTCAAAGTTTAAGATAAATCATATTTTCTAGACGTCATATTGCACTTTTCTTAATGAACTACATTATTACATTTATTGCCGTTAGGATAAAAATTCATATTCAAATCTATATATTCATTTGTAATTTAAAAGTCATGTTGACCGCATAATCTTACTATGTTCCGTATTTTTAAATTTAGTAACAACACTTTCCAACGTAATCAAAGATTAAAGAAATATTTAGACTAGACATAGCGAACAACATTTTTTAACTGGTAACTTCTTTGTAGGATAAAATCTCAATGTTAAATATGACACGCGGAGACGACGTCGAATTTGACTATCGGAAATCAGCGTTAGTAAGATTATGTGAAAAATGTTTCAAACGAAGTGTCAACTATGCTTTCACTATATTTCTTGAATCTCTTTGAATTTAAGAAACGAACATTTTTATGTAAAAAGGGTTGTCTGTGTATGCATAACTCTCTGGCTCACGAGATTGTTTTGTTTGTTTTTGTAACTGTATTATCGATTTTGCGTTAATGATAATTATAGTTTATAACTTAAATTATCTAGAAGTGAAAATTCACTTGCATCTTTTTAGAAGCAAAGCGTAAATACTATTTGTACAAAGTTTAAAGTTCGTGCGATAGATGGCGTTAAATAAAAATATGTTATCTGCGATAACTTAAGGTTTGTCAAGCTACCACTAGATGTCTATTGTGTGTTATAATAACGAGTGTCCGATAATTTTATAAAATAAACATACAAGAAAGCAAGTTATTTCAGTTTTTTAAAGAGAATGAAAAAGATAGCAATACTTCATTATTTTATTTGTCTAATTATTGCGGAATAATGATCCCCTTCTGAATGCAGGGTTATTGAAGGTCATCGTCGGTGGTCGGAACCTAGGATTCACACAAGTTTCAGACATATCCTCTTCTTGTTGCTTCTTAAAACGTGTATACTCTTGCCTGTCTCTTGCATCTACAAGCAGTTTCCAAGCGACTAATGTCACAATGCCGATCAGAATGAGAGTTAATAAAAATATTCCGCCAAACACTGAAATTAAATTAAAAAATAAGCATCATTTAAAACTAAATTGTTTAAACTATCGCGAGACATTTTAAGCGAAAATTAAAACTGAAATAAGACAAGAAAATATGCTTTGCAAAATGTTTTATAAGTATGAAAATAGATGGCGTTGTTTATGTTAGAATGTATTGCAACTAGATAACCTCTCTGAACCCTTTTTACTAATATTTACTTGGAATCAGGTCTTTAAAATTAGAAGGGCCAGTCATATACTCACCATAATAGCTTTGAGCACAATCACTGTCAGTTTGAACAATCATTTCAATGCTATAACCAGCATTGTCGTATCTGTACATAAAACGAGAGTAACAGATATTCTTGGTATCAAAATAGCAGATTTTCCAGTTCGTATTACTTATGTTGTAATCGTTCAGAGTTTGTGTAACATTCACCCTGATCTTTTGGTGGCATTGTTTGCAATCGCCGCCACGGTGATGGCAGCGCGCGCAACTCTTTAACAAATCGCATTGTCGGTTATGGCAGTCGTCGCAGGGCAACACAGTGCAACGTTTGTCCTGGTCCCATCTCGCGTCCCATACATCCAACGGCTGGCACGCGCAAGAGCCGCATTCACAATTACCGCGATTGTTGCACACCTGGAAATAATATTATCTTACTTATTCTGATTAATATTATAAACTAGCTGCGACTTCGCCCGCGTGAAATTAAAAAGTAATAAAAAATATAGCCTATGTTATTCAATGATAACCCATTTTGTTAATAGTGAATTTTTGAAATCGCCTCAGTAGTTTTTGAGTTATTTCATTACATATAGAAAATGCAAATCTTTCTTCTTTATAATGTTATCGTTATCGTAGATGGATAGATTGATGTTAGAGTTTGTAGCCTAAACAGGTGAACAGATCTCAATGTAATTTGACGTAAATGTAGAGGACGGCCTGGGAGAACACATAGACTACCTGCTTAGTTATGTTTTTTTTCTTAAATTTTACGCGAAGAGTCGCGGACGAAAGTTATAATAGTAAAATAGGGTGTCATAGTATTTTGATTAATTTATGATTCTACGGAGGAGTCGGCAGCTGACCCCATG
>NW_013525102.1:5452532-5489017 GCF_000836215.1 Papilio polytes
GCTAGTTGGGTTTATCCTATGAGAAGGACACCAATCTTCAGTGAAAACGGATTTGCAGCGATCATTTTTATAATTGTCCTGGAATACATAAGTAATACAAAATTATGAAGTTCTTCTAACTTTAAACGGTATAGTTAATAAGTTACGCGCAACATATAGTATTTAAGTTACTTAACAGATTGATTTAAAGTTTTCAAACTAGTAATAACATTTGTTTTGCTTTGACATTTCTTTTAAGTAGGAATTTAATAAAATAATTATTAAAATATGAGATGAAATAAACGTTTACCTCGGCACACCAAACACAGTTATTCGGATCCATAATACATTTGTCACAATTCTTGTGATTTTCACATAAATCTAAACTATACACTGTAGATATTAATAAACTTAATATCAAGCTTAATACTATTTTGAAATACATTTTATTGTGATATGTACCACTTGTTTACAATAAGTAACGATCATGAATAACCCACACGTCCATTGTGCATTTTGATTGCTTAAGGCGACGCAAAGTAAGCAAAAATAATCAGTTAAATTAAAATTATCTTACAATTAGCTTTTACCCGCGACTTGGTCTATACTATGATTTACATCGATGCTAAACATCGTGATCCGTTAAGTCATTTAGGCGGCAAACTCTTACAAACATTCATCCATATCATCTTTCGCATTTATGATTTTAGTACAATATTAATGTAGATGAATTAACGAATTATTCAAGAATTTGTATATCATTGGCCATCGCCAGTAGGGGTAGAGGGCTGAAGTCCCCTAATCTAATCTCGTCTCTTTGTAACCCTAAAAATGTGAACATTTTATTTTAAACATAAAATTATTTTAAACAACATAAATGGATGGCTTCGCCTTAAGTATAGACTGTAAAAATATATTGTTTAACATTATACATAGAAGCTTTGGTACAAGGATAATGTTCAATTAATATTTGAAAATAATTTACCTCTTAGTGACCTAAGAGGAACACGTACTAATTTATTTTTACCATGAAATATTTATGAAAATATGTAGTATGTAAATGTATAATGCACCATAACGAGGTTATCCCCTTTTGGTGTATGCAATCTACTACCATTATTCCGATTGTTGTATTGTAGAATGGACTAATAGTTAAGAACTTCGGCCAGCTCAAGAAGCTCTTTTTTTTATAAGACAAGGGGGCAAACAAGCGGCGGCAACACAGATGCGTTGCTGGCCTTTGAGGAAATTGTAGGCTCGCATCTTGGAGGACCCTAAGCTCTTGCTAGATTTATCATATTCCTCCTTATCCTACTCCCGTAGGGTCGGCGCAATAGGATTTGTCATCTACATAACTCTATCCTAAGTCAGATGACAGTCATCACTCCCTTCTTGATCATATTACCTTTCACGCAATCCATCTATCTTTAAGTCTACCTTTACCGATGTACCTCCACACTCATTACTAAAGTTTTCCTTGTTACATGCGACTCATACCTCCTCATAACATGCTCATACCATGCCAACCTTTTACTCCTTACCTTCTCTCTTAGACTATTGGATTCAAAATGTGGTTATTTTAGTAGTAGGCTTAGTGAGGATTATGTCTGCAGCTTTGACCACTGGTTGCTTTAATCATCAAATTCCGCAGTCAGTGGTGCTTATATATCGTATTGTTAGTATGTAAATAAAGATTAACTCAATATTAACGGACAGACGTTGCTATCGTTTCTATTTATAAATAAAATAAAATAAATAAACTAACATTTATTTGATGTTTGAACGCATCAAAGGTTATTAAATACCTTTTGCCACAGTTAAAGATTTATCATTTTATTATATCTATATCTAATTATTTAACATTGAGAAACAACGCGATTTAAATAATCAACTAACATGTTGTAACATCAGTAGCGTAGTGTAATTTAATCTTAATATTTATGCTTAGCCTGGTTATAAACGATAATAGAAACATTTCGCTAATGAAATTAAGTACCACATGTTTGTCTTCAATCTATACTCTATACTAATATAAAAAAAGATAGATTTGTAGTTCTGTATTTTTATATGTATTGAAATAGTATAAAAACTACTGGGCCAATTTAAAAAATTCAGCATTGTAAAGATACGTTATTGCCGAGTAACATATATCACATTTAATGCATTACATTTTTTATTTTATTTTTTGTTTCACGCGGGCGAAGTGGCGACCAACAGCTAGTTTTTAATATAACAAACTTAAGAGTTTCCTATTATTTCTTGTAACTGTTCCATTTAAGCTCGAAGCTGATCTGATAAGCTTTACGGAAGTCAAATGGTTGGAATACCCTTACTAAGTAATCCGCACTCTAAGTTTCTTCCCTCTATCTTCTAGAAGTGTTTGAATAGAAATATGTTTTTATTAACAAGGACACAAACATAATTATATTTATAATCGTAATCATATAAATGTTATAAATGCGAAAGTTTAGATAGATGGATGGATGGTTGGTTCTTTGTTACGAGTTTGTAGCCTAAACGACTGAACGGATTTCGATGAAATTTGGTATAGATTTAGAGGGTAGTCTTGAAGAATACATAGGCTACTCACCTTTTTTATTAATCCCACGCGGATAGAGTCGCGGGCGATAGCTAGTAAATAATACAAACAAAACATAAGTATAAATAATAGTATACGTCAATTCAGTAACGATTACTAAATTATTTTGTATACTTAGTACTTAAATAGATAAAGCAAATGTTATATTTACTCTTGTAATAGTTTATCATTTAATCCATACTTTACGAATTATCAGTCATGTTAAAACATAAAACATAATCTTGCAGACAATATGAATTATAAACAGACGTCAGTTAAAATACCGTACCAATTAATTTTGCTGTATATAGTCAGTGTTCTTGGAGACAATTATGTACAAGAAATCGTTAGGACAGATCAAAGTATTATAGAAGATTCAACTTTGGATACCGTAAGTTTTTCTATTATTAATAACTTTATAACGGTTACTTTTAAAAACAAACTTATAAATAAATAAAAATAAAAAACAAACTTAACGAGATGTAATTATCAAAGAACCAAACAAGCTTGTATACGTTAGCGCCTACTATTGACTTCTTAAAAAAAATCGAAGTTTTTTTATTCGACATCTTATTCGAATATTATCGATATAACTACTTGTATAAGCAGATATCTAGGATTCTAGAAAGTTTAGGTGGATGGATGCATATTTGTAAGAGTTTGTAGCCTAAACTGCTGAACGGATCTCGAAGAAATTTGGCATAGATGTAGAGCATAGTATGGAAGTTCTTCCACCCTTCACCCACTTCTCTACGTGTTTACTTACTTTTAACTCCACGCGGATGGAGTCACTAACGAAAGCTAGCATTCTATTAAGTTTCCTTTGTTTCACAGTTCACACTTATTCGTAAATATGGCTATCCTTGTGAGATACATAGAGTGTATACAGAAGATAAATATATTTTGGAAATGCACAGAGTACCTCATGGCGTAAACAAAACAACTAATATCAAGCGGCCAGTTATATTTCTCCAACATGGCTTACTTTCATCCTCAGCGGAATGGGTACTTATGAGACCTGGGAAGGGACTTGGTAAGACAAGCCACTAGAAATAATTATAACAAATATGCACTATACGAAGTAATAAATTGTACACAATAGTAATACGAGTAAATCTTACTTTGATTAAAAGTATTTTTAATTTACAGCCTATATTCTAGCCGATGCAGGTTATGATGTGTGGATGGGAAACGCCAGAGGCAACACCTACTCTCGGCATCACGCTTCCATAAAACCTACGCAATCATCATTTTGGCAGTTTAGTTGGCACGAGATAGGTTACTACGATCTACCAGCTATGATAGATTATATCCTCAAAGAAACAGGTGTCGCTAACATCCAATATATTGGATTCTCTCAAGGCACAACAGCTTTCTGGGTAATGGCATCTACGAGACCGGAATATAACAATAAAATATCAGCCATGCATGCTCTAGCTCCTATCGCGTTTATAAGTCACATAAGAAGCCCTCTTATAAAAACTCTTGGACCCTTCACAAATTCCGTTGAAGTAAGCAATTTTCTAAGAAAGGAATAAGAATCTTCAGAGACAGAGTTCTTAATAATAAAAGTGAAATAATTATTTTGATTACGTCTTCTAATTTTTAGGTAGTCATGAAAATGCTAGGTGCCAACGAATTTTTGCCTAATGGTAAAATAAATGAATTAGCCGGAGAAAAGTACTGCTTAGAAGAGGCTCTGACACAAGTTTTATGTAAAAATCTATTATTTCTTATTTGCGGATTTAACAATGAACAACTGAATAGCGTAAGTTAAAGCCTTCGTAGGTTTTGTACATATTTTTTCAAAATAAGAAACCTGCACGCATCATGCGTGATGCGTTATGAAGCTGATGACAAAGGTTTCTTGTCATCAACTTCAGAGGAACTCAACATGCCCCATACGAGTTAATAGTTACTAGGCATAACGATAAGGAAGACGTGTAAATCGATTTTCATCCATTAGCTGTATTTTTTTTTATTAAGAATCACTAAATGTTATTTCCAGACAATGTTGCCAGTGGTACTTGGACATACTCCTGCCGGCGCATCGACGAAGCAAATAATCCACTTCGGTCAGCTGTATAACTCAAACAAATTTGTCCAATTCGATTATGGAAGGTTCAAGAACAAACGTATCTATGGCAGTAGGAAACCGCCGTCATATAATTTAACTGCCATAACGACACCAGTTTTCTTACATTATGCTGATAATGATTGGTTGTCGACTCCGACTGATGTTCACAGACTAATGCTGGAACTGCCTGTCGTCGTTGGCAAGTATCTAGTACCAATGAAGTCATTCAATCATTTAGATTTTGTTTTCGCTAACGACGCCAATAAACTAATTTATGATCGTTTATTAAAAATCATGTCTCAGTTCGTAAATTAAATACACACTTTGTCACTTCTTTTTTTATTTTAATTTCATCGTCTATCATAGACGTTTACATTTTCACTTCTAACATCACAAATATTGCACCTACATGTAATTAAAATAATAAAAACCGTAAATATTATGGCAAATTACAATTACCAAACATTAGGATAACTTACTCAATTTGTACGATACGTTTGTTGGAGTATTAAATCAAAATAGTGATCAAAGAATCTGTTTTCTGAATGTCACGTTTATGTCTTGTCGATCTGCACATTTGTGTTCTTTATTTGCTATGGTTATTTCTTTTCTTACGATTTGTCCGAACGTTTTCTGCACTAAAATGTGAAAGATTATTTCAATACATTAGTTCATGCTTAAAGTTATTTTGATTAGCGAAATCTTTACCTTTAGTTAGCAACTCGATCGGATCTTGTTTACTGCAGCAACGTAACTCTTCTACAGCAAAATTTTCAGTTGACTTATTGGTTTTATGAACAACTTGTAGCATACATACATGTTTGAAATCCTATAAATATAAAAGATTTAATCCCTGCTATTGAATATAAAATTCAGTTACATGATTTCTTAAGCTTACTTACATCTGTTCGATAATTTTTGACTGTAATCATTACTTCGGAATTATTTTCTTTCTGTATAGGACTAGAAAAATTCTCTTCAGAACTTGTATCTAAAGGTTTTAAATCATAATTACTATCACAGACTGAATTGAAAATAGCTGGACGATGGAACGACAACCGTGATTGCAGTTTACGAACTTCTAGTAATTTACTTTTAAGGGAATAATTCTCCCTTTTCAGTTCCTCTACTTCATTTGCTTGTGTTTCCAATTGGTCTTGCAATGTTGTTAAATAATTGGTTAATTTTTCGTCAGCATGATGCAAAGGATCACATCCAATGTCCAATAATTTCACAGTACTCGTGGCCGCAAAGTCCGTTGCTTTTTCTTTTATTGCCTGAGATCTAGAGATGATTCTACTTCTTTTATGTTTTAAATTAATTTCAGCCAATTCATGTGCATGAATATCATCTGGATATAACAAAGTCTCATCATGCCTCTCACATTTGTGACCTCTCCACGTAAGGCTGCTGGTCGTCAATGAAGGTATTAAGTTTTTGACGTAAGCAGCCTGCTCCATTATATCTCTTTGCCAAGCTTTAGCAACACCGTTAATGTAATCGGTGGAACTTCGATGTTCTCTAGTTATCACTTCAGCTTTGGGAACAGTATTAATTTTTAAAATCTTACATAGAATAACTTTCCAAAACGTTCGTATACTCTTTAATGCATTTAAACATTTATCGCAAGGCCAATGTCCCGTTTCTAATTCCTCCTATAAAAAATCCAATATGTGTATAATATTATTTTATAAATTGTATAATAAAAGAAAATAAAAATATATTTTACGTACTTCCTCAAAGAAATGTTCCATTTTTTCACTATTTTTGAGACAGTCTTTCATAGCCTGACACGACGTACATATAGTTTCCAAAATTCTTTTGGATTTGCAATCAGGATGACAACGTGGAGCTACCTATTTTTTTTAAGTTGTTAATAAGTTATTGTAGTCTCTAATTTAAAATGACTAAAGATGGTTATAGATGAAGAAAGAAAAAATAATGATGGAATAGAATGAACACCGACAAAAGGTAATGCTGTACTTACTTGACCTATGTTCCTGCAGGACATTGATTTTAATAAATTGTTCAAGGTGGATAAAGGCAATAGGCATGGCGGCATGTTGCACTTCATCCATTCCCTCAGGTAGCGGTCGCGCGCGCTCATATCATGACTCCACGCCCGCAAGTCGAAACAAGAGTCATAGGATTTCAATTTGCCTTCGTTGCGAGACAGTAAAATAGTTTTTCTGTGATATGTATAATTCATTGAAGGAGAAAACCGGTTGATTTTATTTTTACAGATATTTTATCCACTCGAACTTCATGACAAACAATTTTGATATCTGAATTATAATTGTCTGTGTGGAAGTGATGCGACGTTTGTTGATACGTTCTGAATTATTTTTCTTGAATAGAATTTGTTTGTACAAAAGTCTGGATGACTAGTTATGAACATCAAAAAGCTGATATGAAATTAAAAAGAAAAGCAACAAATTACAAACGAACATAATAAGTTAGATAAAGCATTCCCTCCTTTAACTTTCAGGATTCTTTGGTATTTTATACTTGGTTAGTTACAGAAATATGAGCTTTAAATGTTTTTAAAAAATGTCATTCGATTTAAAGACATCTCTCAATCGCGACTGACAGTTCAAAATAGTTATTGTTTTGGACATTGTTTATAATTATTGATATTACGATATTGTTCATGGATTTAAAATTTGATAATGTAAAATATTCCGAGTAAATATGTCGGTTACATAAATTTATCTAACTGTTTGTGTTTACGTTAAGTCATGTCATTTATATCGAAACGAGAACGAGTGTTCAACGAGTATGAACTCTTGGATTTGCCCGCGAGGAATGAAGGAAAGCTGAAAGCGTATTCGTCATGCACGGACGCGAGGGCATGGTCACATTTTTGTTCGGATAAAAGTGACCATTTGGTGGAAGTCATAAAACGTAACAATGAAACCTGCAGACCGAAGTATTTACCAACTGACGTCATAGTGAACACACTTATGGTGACGAAGAATACAGAAATTAATCGTTTGAGACGGAAGATTGAAGAATTCGAACAGTTGCTAGCAGCATACGATCAGCTTGAACTTACTAATGATCAAAAGACCGATATAGCAAATGCTGTGAGTAAACAGATTTGAATTATTTGCTCGCATTTGCATAATCTCTTATTAACTATTTTTTTTTCAGCATGCAGCTATAAAAACGGCTAATAAACAACTAGATGACATGGTAAGAAATATAATCCTTTTTTAATAACTACTCCTTTTTATTTTTGTTGCTAAATTGTTGTAATTTTTTTTAGTGTTTGGATCTAGATCTCTCAGGATTTACGGAGGTAATGCACGAACATGTATTATGTAGTATTTTTTCACTTTAAATGCGTGAATTAACTTATATTTTTATTTCAAGGGTATTGATTCTGAAACATTTGAGGTATGTTATATTTAAGTTGACTTTTATAGGTTTATTGTTTTGTAAGTGTTTTTAATGTTTTTTTTTGCTTTTTTCAGACGGGAAAATCTAGAGGAGATGAGGTAATTCTTGAATACTTACTATGGTTTCGTTTTGGTCTATGCTCGCTTATTGTATATTTTTTTACTTTTAAAGAATATACAACTTCATGAGCATTTTCTTTTTTTTTCAGATAATGCGATTTCAAGAATTTGAGGTATTAATTATCGAACATAATTTTAAGATTTTAGCACAAATATTTTGAATTGACTAAAATGCTGGGCTAAGCCGTCGTTTTCGTATGCCAAATATACCGATTATTTTTCAAAGTTAAAACTATCAATAAACTCTTTTTTAGTATTAGCTTACATATTAAATTTGATTACTGTTTCCAGACTAGCTCATCATTCGCAACTGAGGTTGGTGTTCACATTATATTGTTTATTCTTAAGTCTTAAGACAGTTAATAGATAATTCCGACGAATGTATTATATAGTTACGAAAAAGGCACAAATAAGTTGGTTTGATAATCAAATTTTACGAGTTTTATATGATTTTAGAGGTCTGTGGATAAATCTTTTTATCCGTGTAAAGAAACACAAACTCAAGGTGACAAGGGTGGGTCTCTTGCTTGTTCGTGTGATGCAAGCACCGGTAATGTTTTATTGAATTATTACATTTCTTACATATCTTTAATTTCTTATTTTTATATACAACTAGCTGTTCCCATGCGACTTAATCCGCATGAAATTTTAAAAAATTCATTTTATTGTTCACATTTGTCAAATTATTAATTGCAATTTTCAAAATGACATGACATGACAAACCTTGACAATCTTACTTTCTTGATGTTGGCAGCAACTTATGGTTTCTTTCCCACATCAGGGTTTTTATCAAAAATATTTACCTCCTAAGTTTAATGGCGTGAAAATATATAGCCTGTAGCGCGACGTAAGTGTAGGGCTTTTTATTAAAATAAGAATTATTAAGAAATTATGTAATTGCTGACATCTTAGGCAACAAAGAAGTGTGTGTTTACGCTTTATTATAATAGTAAAGATAGATAGATAGATTGTGTTCCCGCCGCTCGCTTGCCCCCTTCTCATATAAAAAAAGGGTATATTTTACGTGAATAAAAATTACTATTATTAATATTTAAATAACTTTTCTATTTTTAATAATTAACTATTACAGTAGTTCACGATCCAAGAATTGAAGACATGAAAGATACTATAATAAGAAAAGACGCCAAATTGAATGCGATGCGAAATACAATTGCTGTAAGTTACTTAAAGTTATTTCAATCCATGCTTAGATCTGTATGTGAAAAGTATGAAATGCAATTTTTTAATAGAAAAATGTATTGAGATTCAATTCAACTTTTTTTTTACATTTTTCTTCTAGGTGATGGAAAATGACGTTTGTGAACCGTATTGCATATATGCCCATATTTACACAGCGCTTGAAAAAATATTTGGGACTTTATGTCAAAACGAAAAATACAAACACTATCTTGATCTATTGGTAATTATTAAAAAATAATAAGTTTTCTTTTTTTTTGTAAGTGAATGAGTAATTATTCAAATATTTCTACAGACGTCGGGAAAGGATACACGAAACGTCGACATAAAGGGAAAGATCTTTTATAAATTAAAAGTATTGGAAAAATTCTGCTGTGCCTTAATCTCACCTTGTTCAAAAGATTGTTCTTGTTATCACACTGAAATAATTTCACGTGTAGAAACCGCATTCGCAGTGACACATCAAGATAACTTTGAAATAAACATCGATAGTAAAAGAGCTCATCTTGTAGCAGATATAATAGGGAATGATGAAATGAAAGAAATTCTACACAAAAGTAGTACACCTGAAGAGGAAGAGTCTATAGCAAATGAAACCGTACTTATTAACAGCTGTAGTATTGAAGTACAAAATCTACATCGGTTAAAGAATTTACAAGCTTGCTATGATGAACTTCTCGTCTGTCACGATGAATTAAAATATGAAAAAAATTGTCTGACACAAAAATGTCTAAAGTATGACGAACTTGAAAAAGAATGTGACAATTTGAAAACCAAATTAAATTCTTATAACATGTTACTTTCGGAAAGAGATTATTATAAAAAACGATCAGAAGATCTTGATAATCTCAAAGAGAAATTTATAGTTCTGGCTGATGAAACATCTACTTTGGAAACGCAGTTATGTGCTCAAAGTGATATAATCGATTCAAAATCATCTTTATTGGAGCAGATCAGATGCGAAAATATATCTTTGCAAAATAAATTAAGCGAAGCTTCCACTGATTGGGAAAAAGAGAAGCATGGCTTAGTTTGTAAATTAAAAGAGAGTGAATGCAAGATTATGTGTCAAGAACAGCAAATAGAAACTTTAACAGTTGAGATAAACAAGTTTCTAAGGATAAATAAAGACTATGTTAGTTGCTAATAGCAAATTAAATTAGTTGGTAATTTTAACGATAAGAAACTATTTCTTGATGAGTATTTTTTGCAGGTTGCAAGAGAAAGTCAACATGAGATAGAAGACTTTATAGAGCAAATAAATTCACTTCGACAAGAAGTTAAAAATCTTAAAGATACTCTTTTTTACAAAGAAGAAGAAAACAATAGAATTAAAAATGAATTCCACGAAAAACTTATGAATGATAATCTTAAAATTGAGAATTGGAACGGTTGGTAGAATTGACGAGAGTAAATAAATGTAAATACTAATTGCCGAATAGTGAAACGATATTTTGATATCTAACAACGATCTAAAGAATAAGGCCACGATTCAACAACAAATTCTATTGACACTTTGCTTAAAAACCGAAAGTGTAAAAATTCGTTTTAATGTTCGGCTAATAAGCATATTATTAACTATAGTGTGTATATCAATCGCTATCGCAATTCTTCGTGGAACTTAAGTATTCGAACTTTAAGACAAAATACATAGTTATTCATATTCAGTTAGTTACTATGTTAGTTCTTAATATTCAAATTGTCCAATATAATACAAATCAGCTTAAAACATGAACGCGTTCCGTTTGAATTTATGTTGTATTATTGAATCTTAGTAAATTGTGATTTTTTAGAGAGAAATGAAAAGATGATTAAACGCAATGAAAAGTTAGAGGAATTAATAGATGAATTACAAGAATGTGTAAAAAAATTAACAAATGAAAATCAAGAACTACTTAATGAAAAGAAACATTTAAACGATGAATTAGTTAACAAGTGTTTGGAGACGAAAAGTGTAATAATGGAAGCAGAAACCATCAAACAGGAAAATAGCAACCTTGTTAACCAGTTGCAGGAAATGAATCAGCTTTTCAATGACAAAATTCGAGAATTAGAAAGTGAAAAAAAAGAAGCATTGAATTCTTTAAATGTGGCCAGTAAAGAAAGTAAATTACTATTAGACGCTCTTAGTAATTATGGGAAATTATCAGTAAGTAGTGAGAAAACTGACAATAACTTACAGATTAGCGTAAAAAAATCAGACGTAATGGAAATTAGAACGTTGGATAATCAAAGTACTGGAAGTGAAGTCTTAGTAAATGAAATTGATAAATTTGTAGCACTGAACACGGAAGGTATCAAAAGTTTAATAAGTCAAAGTCATGAAAGTATAAAATATTTAGAAGAAAAAGACAATGAAGTATTGGAATGTAAGGTTCAAGAAATAAATGACCTAAAAGAAACTTTAAAGGTTTCACAAAATATGTATGAAAAACTTGAAGAAGAAAAAGGCAGTTTGTTAAACGAGTTGCAAGAAACAACAATTGAATTAGACAAAGCAAATATTCAGATTCAAGTACTTAAAGAGCAAAAAGAATATTTTGCTACTGTTTTGGAAGAAAATAAAAATATGAAAGAAGAGCTGGCAATGATTAAACATCGAAACGATGTAATGTTCGATGAAAATAATAATTTAAAAAATGATTTGTTACTCAAAAATCATGAAATTCAGAGCCATTTAAATACTTTAGATAAAATTAAAATAGAAAAGAAACTTTTTATTTCACTTACGGAGAGAGTTAAAACTTTAGAACAAAACTATTTTAACTTGTGTAGGGAATATGATAATTTACTTCTCGAAAAGGATAATATTGAAACTCAAATAACTAAACAAAAACATGAACTCGATAATTTACGAAGCGTTATAAACAAAACAAATGATAAAAACAATAACTTGGTTATACAAATTCAAGCATTACAAGAACAACAACAAATACTACAAAATAATGTAGATTCTCTACAGATAGAAAACTTGAATATAAAGAGTTCTCTGAACGCGGTAATAGAGGAAAATAATAATCTCACAAGTGAAATTAACTCCAAAGTAGCTTTAGAAAAGGATCATGACGAGTTAAAAACTGCTTATGATGAAATTAAAAAAGAAAACGAAAATCTTGAGCTCGAATTACAATCGAAATCGATACTCTTGCAAAGTTTAGAAATAAGAAACCAAGAATTGCAAGAAGCAACTAAGAACCTAATGGCGTATAATGAGAACATAGAAGATACTTTAATAAGCGCAAGAAAAGAGGTACGGTTTGACTGGCGATGATTTAATTTTTCTCTTAAATACTTATACATTCTATTTTCAAATGCACACGCTCATCTTAATAATACTTTTATTATTGCTGGTCGCATTTTGTCCATTTCATTAGAAACCTACAGTCCATTCTTAACAAGTTCTAATATATTCTGTAAAAATATCCCTATTTAAAGGGTTACTGCTGCATCGCATTTTAGCTTGTGAAGTATTGCCATCTCATCTGCTTATCCTGCATTTTTCCTTAACCCAATTTTTTAAAATTCATTAGCGAAATGTGTAAAATAAGTTTTTTTGCATTACTTTTTCAGCTTCAGCTACATGTAAAATCGTCTAACTCTATACAGGTAGTAGATATAAAAAATGAAGTGGAGAAGATTAAAGAAGAAAACTATTGTAATTTAAACCGAATCCAACATCTCTTAAACGAATTGAAAGAATCGGTAATTATTATACAAGAAGTCTACTATGATCTTCATAAAAGCTAGAAAACGAATACAGCAAACCAGTTAGCTGTAGTAGACATGGAATCAGTCAAGAATATTCTTTTTTATCAACTAATGCTACATAAAATATATTTTGCGTCAATAATAGAAACGAACATACGTTATACGTGGTATAGAAAACAGGTCGTTAATTATATGTTTTATTTAATTTAGGATCAAACCATCGCTAACCTTGGTAAAGAAATTACTGATCGAGATGATAAGATAGCGATTTTAGAAAACCAAGTCAATGAATTAGGAGATGAAGTCGAAAGATTGCAGACAAGCCTAGCTACCATGTTGGACATAGGCGAGAATAGAGGTATCAGAAACCACGAAGTAGATAAATCACTGAAGTTAATGGAAGCACACCGTAAGACTTAATTATTTTTATATTTGATTTTTCTATCTTCAGAATTATTTGGTATTTTTATATTTTTGTGTAACATGGTTGAATGATGTCTTTTAGATGCGAAAACAACACATAATATGAGAATTGAATTGGCAAAATTGAAGGATCATAATCTACAATTAGAAGAAAAACTCTCAACGACTAAGGTTGAAGTTGAAACATCGGCTAAAGAAAATGAAAGTCGGTTAAATGGCGAAAGGGAAATTATTGCTACGGATATAAAGCAACTGGAAATTAAATGTGTTGGAGACAGCGCCTTGTCGCCAGATAATTGTGGCCTTAAAAGTATAATGACTTCGTTAGAACGAATTGATAATTACATTGAAACGAGAAATAATTCATGTCATTTAGTGTTAACAAAAGCTGATGAGGCCAAAAAAATTGTTGAAAAGGAAAAGCAAAAAATATTCAAAGAAAAAGAACAAGCAATAAAAGAGAAGCTAGATGCACAACAAGAATTAAGCGTTCTTAAGAAAACTTTAGAATATCAATTATCTAAAGACAAAAGTGTTATAAATGACTTAGAAGCTGAACTACTTAATCAAAAGCTTTTGATTGATAAGCTTAAACATTCAGTTCGAATTTACATTTTGAAATTAGAAGATGAAATTTGTTCTATGCAAGACATGTATACAACAGCATTAGATAAAATAAATGAGTTAGAAGTCCGACTAGAAAATGCAATTAAGGATAAGAAGGAGAATCAAGATATTATTAAGAAAGTTAAATTGGAGCTCGAAGAAAAATGTCAAGACATAAAATCTCTTAGATCCATATTAGAATCTTTAAAAAATAAGAAGGTAATCGATTTTGCTGTACAAACCCAATTAAAATATAACTTAACGAGCACAACAACACAAACTGAAAAAATAGACTTCAATGAAATTGATAGTAATTATTTACATGAGAGTAATATAAATAATAAAATTATTGGTGGGTACGAAGAAGGAAGAGTGCTTAATAAGCTATCGGATGATTGCGTTGTACCAAGATCAGATAAAAAAGAAAGTCAGTTGTTAACTAACGTACAAGCTGAAGTTAACGAAGTTCAAATTTTAACAGCAAACGTAGAACCGTCTTTAGGATTTGTGAAAAATGCGTATGTACACTATAAAATTAAGAAACTAAGTTTTACAGCAATGGAACAATATTCAGTTTCCTGCATTAGTAACGAAGATACTATAGAGTCTGTGAGTAAGCATTCAGGTCATGTTAATGAAACGAGTCCGGATAATAATGCTTCAAAATCAGAAATTCCTCCAAAGGTCTTAACATATACAATTGACGATAAGAAGGAAAGAGATAAAATTGATTTTGATACTCCAAATGTTGCCATGGTGAACGAAACTAGTATTAATGATATCTATGCTAATACTAGTGGAAGTAATGAAATTAATCTGTCTTTAACTCAATCAAATATTGTTAGTAATAAGGATTTTATTATAATCTATCGAGACTCGGATTGTGAGGACGAAAGTAAAATCAATACAGGAATTCCTAAAGAAAAAATGAGATTAAATGAATCACTGTATAAGGCAGTGAGCAGAGAAATACTATTACCACAAAATAATTATTATTCTGCAAAAAAAATATCGGACACAAAACCTTTCAAACAGAATTTGTATAAAACCGAGAATATAACTCCACTTTTAAGTGATGAAGGCAAAAGTAATTTGTTAGCGTCTAATCCTGTTTACTCGCACGTTTCCTTAAGCGAAACGACTTTTGTAAAAAATCTTGGTATCGTTAAGAAGGTTAGCAAAGAAGAGCATAAAAATGGAATAAATGGTAGAAAAGCTACTGATAGTCGGATTTCACGTTCATTTACTTCTTTGAAGTCATTTAGGGGAAATTATGAACCTTTAGAAGTGAAAGAAAATCTTGAAGAAGAAATAACATTTGACAATGTTCCCAAAACTAAGATCGACTTGTACTTGTATCAACGGAATGTTTTAGAACGCGATAGTAATTTGTATATCGGAAACAATATAACAAATGATTCTGTCGATACAACCTCGCAATTAGACATAAGAAAAAGGAATAACGCCTTTGAGAAAAGTCTTGATTATACAAAGAACGCAGTAAATGAAATCGGAAACCAAGTGGACAACAATAAAGATAGTCTTGAACCTACAAATACTGAAATATTCAGAGAATTTCTAAGAAGGACCTATAGCAATGAACAACTTAGGAAGCCTTTTACAAATGACCCTGTAGTGTCGAAACATACAAAGTTATTGACTAGTATACCAAAAGAATTGAATATTAAATCTAGTAAAAATGTCACTAATGTCGCTGACCACTTAAAGACTAAAGATGTCGCTGTCATGGTTCAATTCGACAACCAGCAAGAAAAAATCAAATTTCTTACAAGTACTTTAGAAAACATAGACAGGAATTACAAAGAAAAGATCCGAGCAATCAAAGCACAATATGACAATAACATTAAAAATATTATGAATGAACATAACCAGGGAGTCCAAAATTTACAAAACCTTCATGAGGAAACCTTACAGGACATTTTAAAAGTACACGAAAATGAAACTGATAATTTAAGAAGTATGAGCATTGATGCAATGCGAAAAGTTGATAAACTGGAAAAAGAGAACAAGATTTTAAGAGCTAAAATTATTTTGTCTAACCCTTCAAATGTAAATAAGGTAAGATACATTTTTAAGTTTTAATTTGAATCAAACTTATTAGAATAAAATCTATTTAAATACCTTAGGACATTGCAAACGCTTCTTTCGGTGACATGAACAAACAATATTCCAAAAAGAGCTCGAATTATGAAATAAAGACATTAACAAAAACTGATGTTGAAGAATTTAACTATAATCCAAAAATGAAGATACACGGGCCTTGTACTTGTTCCCTTGATATAAACATTTCTGATACGATACGCAATATATTTGAGCAAGTTGATGTTGAACAACGAAGGATTGCAGAACAAGCATATTTGAAATACATAGCAAACAAAATATTGAAGGAAAATATTGAGGTAAGAGACAAATAAACTCCTTATAGTATAACACACATAAAAAACATACAGACGAATTGAGAACCTTCTCCTTTGGGAAGTCGGTCAAAAAGATAAAACATTACTAACAATATATTCTTCTTTTATTACAGTCATTGGATGCTCAAGAGCTCTCTTATCTGCATTTTAAAATATGTAGAACGTGGAAAACAATACTTCGTAAAGAGGAAGTTCTCAGTAAGAGAATAGACTGTTTAGAAAATGAAGTCCTTAACAAACAACGACAAAGGAATAAACACAGTAAGTGTGCTTTGAACCTAAGTTTTGGTATAGCGTTATACCGTGCCAAACGTGGTATATACCACAAAATTAACTTGAATCTATAAACAGGAGTGACTGTTTCATTATAATAAAATAGAAGACAATTTTATCGAATATATTGCTAGTGTATTGTCCGTAGTCGCTGAGATAGATCGCAAAGTGGCAGAGGAGAGGCGGCGTTTGCAGGAAGTCCGTGAAGCAGTGTGCCGGGACGCGTTTGAGTTTCCAGGCAGTCCACAACCGAATAAAAGTCAAGACCCCAGTATGTTGTCTTATGAAACCAACGCTACGTATGTACATTATTATTACGATTAATTGTTTTATACTAGTTTTTTTTCACTTTACAATCTTTCTGTATATTTTTCAGACGTTCGCAAGCCAATTCTTACAACGTAAATATTGAAGAAAGACTTCCGGCCGGTGACATCGCGCCCGGATTGCCATGTTCAGAGCTAAGACAGCGGACTGTAAATCGGGAATCACAAAGGGTATGTAAAGATGATACTTTAAAAATGATAATATGAAGTTTTATTATGAAGTAAGCATAATTTGTAACATTAAGCAATTCATTTAAAGAGGTCAATGATTATCTTGCGACATCTAATTATCTTTTATCTTCTTGATAATCTTGTTACTACTTTATCCATAATATTGAGACATTAAAATAATCTTTGGTGTCTTAGAATTTATGTTGTAAATTTGTTCAGCAGACGGTCGCGGGCAAAGGCGAGGAACGTCGGGAAAAGAGAATATATTGTGATGAAAAACCAACGCGTTTACGACGTACGACAGATCGAACGAACCCGAGAACGCACAAAAAATAACGAATCCTGTAATAAAATTGATAAAACTCTTAAAATCGAATAAACTGAAAGGTTGGCTTTTCATTATAAAAAAGAAATTATAGTGAAACGAATATGTGAAAAAATTTGTAAGTCCTTGGATGATATCCATATAATGTTTCTGAATATGAAATTTTTATTACGTCTTTCGTATGTTTTGTTCGTCTTTTATATTAATTTATATTTATTGTATTTAATTTAGTGATTGTGAATTTAAAGAAATTATATTTCGTTAAAAATAAAACCATAGAAAGTTTTGATATTTTCATTTATTTGGTAATAAAATTAAATTATATAAATTTAGATCCCTTTGTTAATAATACGCGTGTTATCTTACTTCTTACTAATATTATAAATGCGAAAGTTTAGATGGATGGATGGATGGATAGATGTTTGTTAGAGTTTGTAGCCTAAACATCTGAAGGGATCTCTATGAAATTTGGCATAGATGTAGAGAATACTCTAGAAACACAAATAGGCTACTTGCGTTTGTCTTTTTTTATTCCGCGCGGCGAAGTCGCGCGCGAAAGCTAGTAATAAATAATTTAAACTATGTCGACGAAACATCGATGGCCTGGCAAGGAATTATCCTTTTTGCGTTCCCCCTCCGTCGTATAAGGATAGTAAAGGACCTCCAATTGTCGATGTCTATGGGTAGCGGTTGCTTCGCTAATCCGGCGTATTTAAGAAGCTTCTTGCTTGTTTAGTGGTATGTAAAAAATCATAAATTTCTATCAAACGTTGGGTTGTTAATGTTACTGACTGGAGGGCGATACACTGGATTAACAATACCGGGTACTGTGAAGCCAGCTGAAGTAGCCTTCTCTGCGAAATTTTTATACTCCCTAGCGTCGAGTCGGTCTACTAAAATTTTCCATATTACTATTGTCAGGAGACCTAACAGAATGAGAACGCCAAACGGAACGCCTACAGCAACTGTAAAAGAAAACACAGATCTTATTCTTGGAATTTCAGCTGACGCCTGTGGTCTTAGTTACTTAAATACATAAAAAATACAAATCTTTCCTCTTTCGATTTATAATATTAGTATAGATATGAGCCACTTACTAAATAAATTAACTTCAGGTGGCTGCTCCAATTCTTTTGCAATAATTACATGTAGCGTGTTCGGTGAAGTAATTGGATACAGATATTTGAAAAGCAGCGTTCCGTTTCCTAACTCCTTCTTGCACCATTTAGCCAATCCCTCTTCCGCAGGTGTACTGTCCAATTTATCAACAATCTTTACTTCAGTTAAAGAAGTCTGGTTGTGCAACTGGTCGCAGTATGTTTTGTTGTTGAAGTAATTACATTCCGCATAGTTTTCGAGTTCTAAGCATCTTTTCTCGGAGAATTCGTCACAGTTGTCGCAAAAACTTCCTGAACACGTTCGATTTGTTGATATCATTGGCAAACAGTGGCATTCACCGCAAATGCAGTTCCCAGTTCCTGAACATACCTATAAAATAAAATCAAGTTTAAATTCAACATGTCGTTTGGAAACGCTGTGGACAGATTTGTCACATTTAGAACGCGCACACCTTTCACTAAACTAATACACAACTGTTTCGTCGCACTTTGTTTTTAAGGAGCTTATTTTTAGATGCGCACACTATTCGATTTTTAATTGTGCAACTAAACAGTTGAATTGGCTGTGAAATAATCGACAATCGCACAGCGCTGTGCAATAGTTTAGTCAAAGCTCAAACCTTTCAAAACCCGCTCTTAATAAAGAGAAGTAGGATTTTCCATAATATTGGAATGCTATCTACAAACTGTATGTTAGTTTACCTCTTTGGAGTGTGGTGCAAAACATGTATCAATGCTAAGCGGGCAATCGCAGCCGGGACCAGTCCTGCCGGGGGCACATTCACATTTCCCGTACCGACACAACCCGCTGCCAGCGCACAGCTTGCCGCCGGGACTTGGACAGGCGGTGTCGTCGTATTGGCAGAAGTCACCAGAAAATCCCTTCTTACAATGTATACATTTACCACAGCTGAAATTTGTATATTTACATTAAAATATAAGAAGAGTTTACTGACTAAATACTCGTATGTAACATTAAAGTAAATTGATTTTCATTTAGGTTGCCTTATATTGTTCAGAATATATTTTACCTGCATGTACCCCTTCCACTGCAATAGTCTGTTGCTGTTGCTGTTAATTTACATTTATCTAAATCAACACTTGAAATGCCTTCGCAGCCACAATCGTCACCATAACTGAAAGAATATAGAAAATCAAGCTTATCAACTTCTCAAAGGCCAGTATCGCATCTGCAGTTCTTCTGGCATTGGATATATTTGGTTGTCGATGACCAACATGGCGTTCCGCTCTTCTTTTGCACCCTCTTTTTCTCTCATAAAAAACGTGGAACACGTTTCAAGTAATGAGTTTATTAACAGTGGAGCTTTTAAGAACTGACGTACATATATGTAGATATCACTATGGGAAGGTAGTATTTTAAATCATACGAAACAGTTTTATATTCAACATATTCGTTACTTACGTATTTTTGTTACATGTACAAATACCGCATTGGTATTTTCCATTTCCTCTACATTGAGAAGCATTCGTGTATGTATTTTCACGTTCGCAATCGCATACACAATCACTCACTACTATGATTTTTAGTTTCTCGTTTAAAGCTACAGGACCCACGAGAACTTCGCTAGCTTCTTCAGAACTGGGACAAGCTTTGACTGTTAAAGTTGCATTAATTGTTATAGATTCATTGTGTTTAATTATGCAGTTCCCGTCTTTTCGGCAATCCGGACTTAATTCAAGTCCAACATGTGATGGCAATTCAGCGTTTATTTGCATGCTTCTTATTAATTTCTAGAATAACAAAATGAAATAATTACGTAGGAGAAATGACTTTAATCTCAGTTAGCAAGATAAAGATTTTAAACTTACTAGATATTCCTCTTTGACCATAGTCACCAAATTTGAGCCCTCACTTAGTTCTACATATTTCGCACCTCTTATTTTCTTCACTAGACCTTCGTAATGATCTTTAACAGATGAAACTGCTGCGAATATTATTTTAAAGTTGTGTTCGGTAGCGATTTTATTTATCTGACTTACAGAAGGGTAATCAAGATCTAGGTCCATGTTATAATTATTGTCTTCGAGGTGACATTTCATGTCGTTAGGTTTGACTGCACCAACGAATTTACCATCGCCAGCGCTGTGGTAAGTAGCATCAGTCGATAAGATTATAATTCGCCTTGCAGTTTTCCTCCATCCTATTTCATTCTGGCAGAGCATGGCCTGCATTAGAGCGTCGAAACCACCTTCCGGGTCGTCGTTGTTTGATCCGAACAAATTGTCTATGAGAACATCTTGGAATTGAGTCATGTTCTGCGTTAAAGATAAACGATTTTTAAAGGAGTATGATACGCTGTCTGATCTGGAAATAATTATATTCTATCAACTAATAGATACACTATTATGGAATAATAGGTTACAGAAAAAATGTACCACTGTTTCGCAAATCTAATTGTTAGATTGGTAAGCATATCATATTGTACTAATGTTGCTATCTAATAAATTTATGTAAAAACGCAATTTAAGTGTTTAACTCACCTAACAAAAGGATATGCAGGCTTATCAACAAAAGTTCCAATACCCAATCGAACATTATTCGTTAACAGAGTCAGCTCTCTGTAAATCTCAAGGCCTTGTTTTTGAAGAAGATCTTTGTATACTCTCATTGTGTAAGAATAATCCATAACGTAGTAAACATCTAATGGGTAGTCTTTAGCAGGTCTGTACGCCATCTTGAAGTTGATAGGTAAACCTGGACGGACCTTGACAGTCATTAATTGTGGTGTAAATTGGACTTTGGTACCATTTTCACCAGAATTTAAATCATCGTTTTGTTCGATTTTGTGTTTCAAAATTGATTCAGATACATTTTGTGAACACCATGAAGCTTCTACTACATCTTTCGAATTACATCGTGGTCCAGTATGGATTTCCTAAAAAGTAAAAAAAAGAAACAATCGAGATGGGTATCGTTGAATGTAAATGTTTTCAATGATTTGTGTTAATATCATATCATTAATTCTTTAAAAACAAAACACACATTAACCCACACTAGTTGGCAGAAGATTCTTTACCTCTCCACATTCATCATCAAATTTATTACGAATTTCGACCTCTTTTACATAACTTGGTTTTAATTAAAATTATGTAAGTTAGTCTGAACATTAACAGGTACATATAAAACAATATATTTTCCTCGAAACACAGTCAAAGCAATATCCTCTCGTCATAATCCTGTGCTTACTCCACTTAGGATTAGCGCGTCAGGATTTTGTCCCTATTTATCTTCCGTCATCTCAGTCATCACTACCTTCTTGATCATGTCACCTTTCCCGCAATCCATCTATCACTTATATTCACACATTCAGATTTCTGCCACATGTAAACTTTTAAACCGTACCTTTTACTGTCCCAATAATTTCCTATTTGTGCAGTAATTTATTCCTTAAAAGTAAATTTGATCATCTATTTAAATCTGGAAAACCAGTTAATACTTACAGATGAACACCAAACACATGAATCGTACGCATAACCTATACAAGCACCACACGTAATTAAATTAGGACAATTTGATTGAGATGAAATGAAACTACATAGCAAAATTGAGAATAAAATAATCCTAAAGAAATGCTTGTAATTGTTTGACATAATTACTAAATATTACAGGCCAATACTAACTGACCAATTGCCCTGTTAAAACTACATAACGTGATTCACAACGATTGCACATACTTATAAAACGGCTTGGATTTGTCCGTTTTGTTATTAATATTAAATGCCTTTCGACTGTGACTCCGTCCGTGTGGAATTAAAAAATAATGAAAGTAAGTAGCCTATGTGTTCTTCCAGACTATCCTCCACATCTATGCCAGATTTCATAGACATCCGTTCAGCCGTTTAAGCTGCATACGCTTGTATTCAAATTGAAATGTATATCATTTCAGGTTACAGTAAACTTTTAATATAATGTCAAAAGAGATATGCCTACAAACATATTTACAAACTATATTTATTATGAGTACCAAATGAATATTAATACATAATGTATTTGTTAATTTTGAAATCGTCATAAAACCACATGCTTGATAAGCTGTATTATAAGTAAATAATACCTCAAACCGGTAAGGAAGTGTTTAAATTAAATTCATGTACACAGATATATCATAAATTAAACACATTTATTGAATCAAATTACAAAAAATGTTTATCAAAGGAGGTGAACGTAATAAAATTCTAAAAGCGAATAAATTCTAAATGTTGAATGGGTTTTTATCTTAGGTAGGGTAATTACCCTTAACTAGATTTAGTGGAAAGTGGATAACATGGCAGCAAAGGAGTTATTAGCAGATTGAGATTGACCCTTGAGAACTTAGGTTCGTTTGGGAACACTGACGTCATGCAGATCCATCCCGGGAAGTCGGCAACATGGCGAGATTCCATTACTAAGTGGAATGTGCATGCTCCTCTGAGTAGCGTACAAGCAAAATGCAATGCGCCAATCACCCCGTTGCATCGTGGGAGCAGATTATTTTTATAAAGACCCCCCTCGACATGAATTCAAACTTTTTTTTATTTGCGATTGATATTAACACCATCTAGTGAAAGATGAATGGTGATGATGAATTTTGGTTTTCTTTTTGTTATTAAGGATTTACGTAATAACCCAGAAGAAAAAAGTTAGCGAATTTATTCAAACAACGGACAAAAACAAAAAAAAAAAACGGACAACAAATGATGTAGACTTTTTTGATAGTAACAACACTGACAAGCAATAATTTAATCTGTGGGAACCAAAATATTTTAGCTGGCAATGTTCCTATTGTTTTCCTTCATTAAAATTAAGCTATTGCAAGCATTTTGTTTTGTTTGTTTTTGTTGGTGTTCTTAAAAATAAGCAAACTGCATGTCCTCACAAATTAAGAAATGGCAAACCAAGAGATAAGCTTAAAGTGGAATGGATATCAAAGTAACATATTGTTGAATGTGAAAGAACTTTATAAAGACGAAGGTTTATCAGATGTCACCTTAGTTTCAGAAGGGCATAGTTTCAAAGCACATAAAGTAATTCTTTCTGCGAATAGTTCAGTTTTCAAGACAATATTTCAGGTTGGATATTTATGTATTGAGGTATTCAATGCTTCTCTCGAATTCTCGTTAACGCCCACTCATTTTTTGTCATTCCAGCAAAACCCCCACAAGGATCCAATTATAGTCCTTCATGACATCAATACCGCTTCTTTGCAAACTCTCTTGACTTTCATGTATAACGGTGAGGTTAATGTAACCGAGGATTTTCTACCTGTTCTTCTGAAGACTGCAGAAACCCTAAGAATATGTGGTTTATCGACTGGCAGTGAGTCGCGTGAAGATGACGTTAGTATAAATATTTCTTTATCAAAATTGGTCTAAAAACAAATGGTTATGATTGTTCATAAAAAAGCACTCAATTCATAACAAAACTATTTTAACACTTTGTTTCAGAAAATTTCTGCCTCTACTAATTCAAAGAAACGTAAAAAGAGTGAAGTTGAAGATAATAATAATAAACCTAAGAAGGCTCACGCTGCACAGAATAAATTGGATATTGCTAAAAATGTCATCGATACTGACTCACTAAAGAATACTGTTAGTATGATTTGTGTAAATACTAGCCTATGTTAATGATAATGCTTCTCTGTCATATTAAAATAAATTTTGAATTCAACCCAGTACACTTTGAGTTAAATACATACAAAAACTCTTTCCCCTTTATAATATCACTAGCTTTCAGCCACAACTTCATCCACATGGAATTAAAAAAAAAATTAGTAACCTATCCATTCTTTTAGACTATGCATGACATCTATGTCAAATTTCATCAAGATCCATCTAGCCATTTAGGCTGCAAACTCTACAAACATCTGTCCATCTAAACTTTTAAATTTATAACATAAGTAAGATTTATTTAAGACAAAAACCAGGCAGGTTTGCAACGTTAAAATCAAATTAATGTCAGTAAATCATAGCATAATTTATATGCAGTTATATTCATAATCACTTATACAAAGTGGCCATTTACTTATATTGATATTATACTAATATTTTACAGGCTATTGTCCCCAAAGTGGAACCAATTGATTCACCATTAACCGATTACTCCGGAGAGAACACTAATGACACAGATATTGCATTACTAGAAGATGTTGAAAAGAAGTATTCAGTAAGCCCTGAAGGTTCGGGTAAAACTGTTTGCTCAATGGTGCAGAAAGATGGTAGTGTAAAGAAATGGGTTAGCGAAGTCAGTAGTACACAGCCTTGTTTAAATGTAGAGAAAACAAATGGAATTGATATTGATGAAGATAAAGATAGCTTGGAGATTGATAAAGAAGTTGAAAATGTATTGCAAAGTGGGACGATTGTTGAGAGCTTGAGTATAACAAGTGATAGCCTGAATTCTGTGTCCAGTGAAGTTCAAAATATCAAAGGTATGATTTAATTTAAACTAACTGTTGCATGTGACTTCGCTCGCGTTATCATACTAATATGTTTCTTGATGGATGTTTGTTAGAATTTCTAGCTTAAACGGCTGAACGGATTTCGATGAAATTTGGTATGGATGTAGAGGGTAGTCTGGAAGAACACATAGGCTACTTGGTTTTGTTTTTTTTTAATTCCACGCGGACTGAGTCGCGGGCGAAAGCTAGTTAAAAAATATTAAACAAAGTAGCCTATGTTACTCAGTTACAAAGCTTTTTAATTTTGTAAGAATTTTAGGAATTAGACTAGTAGTTTTCGAGTTATTTCAATACATAAAAAATAAAAATAGTATTAGTACCATTAATAGATGTTGCTGGTGACTTCATCCACATGGAATTAAAAATAAATATAAACATAGTCTGTGTTATTCACAGATAATGTAGCTTTTTAATAATGTAAAAATTTTAGAAATTGGTCTAGTAGTTTTTGAACTATTTTAATACAAACAAAAAAATCTTTATTATTAGCACATTATTGTAATTAAAAAAAATTATAAAACTCCCTGATTCTCAGTGAAATAAAAAAAAAAACTTAAAATAAAAACATTTTATTGGAAAATTTATTTATATTTTGTTATTGTTCAAAATAATTATTACATAGATATAACGGGAAACTTTGTTAAATTACATTTGAAATACAAATTTCCTGTTATTTGTTTGAATAGATTTAAACCATATTACTATATAATTACCTTATTCTTTAAATTTCAGATAAAACATGTTATGCCAACCCGTCATTTCCTTGTCCGTTTTGTCCGCGGGTTTACAACAGTTGGGGGTATAGGAGGAGACATGTAAAATCTAGACATGTCACTAATAGGTAAGGTTTTTGACCTAAAGAAATCTTTCTAGTTTATTAACAAGCAATATTTTACAGTTAAATGCGTTCATTTCATGTTTTGAATAAGCTTTGTAAGATGTAGATATATTTTCCTAATAAAACTCTCAAGTATAACCGAGAAAAAAAAAGCCCAAGCTTAGAGGTACTTCAATCGGATTTTAAATCTTATTTTAATGTGCAAAAGTTACTAGTTTAATATTTTAATAATATTACGAAGGTTATGACATTTTTGGACAGGAAAAATCCTATATATAACTATAAACTTGTGGTTTTTACATATAATGTTCATAAGAAATCCTGTTTTATGTACAGGAAATTCCTTATTTGCATCCGTTTTGTTACCTTTATTCTATTCACATTAAAATTTTTAATTTTAGGTTATCTTGCAAGTGGTGCGTTTCAGTATTGCCATCCACTGGCGCTTGGTATTCTCATGCTACAAAAACTCACGGAGTTCCCCACGAAGAGGCCAGAAACTCTTTAGTTGTGATGGTTGAAGCTCACGCTGTACTCACATTGAATGAACCCAGTGTTACCCAGTTATTGGGACAAGTTGGTATGACTGATTCAAACGGTAGTGTTGCCAGTGAAAAGAATTAAGTAATAATAATTTCTACAGGCATATTAGTTATTAAGATTCGATGGCTCGTATGGAAAGTATTGTAAGTGTTGCAAATGTATGCAAAAAAAAAACATTTGATACAATGAATTACGATGCATCAACCAATGAAAGAGAGAGAGAGAGAGAGAGAGAGAGCAAAAATCAATGATTCTTTTAATTTATACAGTAATCAGAGTTTGAGTGTTATGAGATATACTTGATTTGGCAATTTCGTATGCATAGTTTAAAAATTAAAATTTTGAATCAAGCATAGTTTTTATATAACTATATCTATAGAGTTAATTAAAAAAATAAAGAATGTGGAAACCCCAAAATTGTAACTTACGATAGTTTACATTGGAGCCATCGAAATAAAGTCAATTTTTATATTGATGAAACAATTTGCAGTGAAAATTACAGTCAAATGGGAGGAGCGAGGTTTATACTTTTTGGTAATCATTTCTATGATATTATATAAGAAAAATTGAAATATTTTTGATACGAAATCAAATCTACAGTCTAATATATTATAAAAATTCATATAAGAGTGATACATTAATATTAAGAATAAAGTAAATTAAAAAAGTTTTTTGTCAGCGGACTAAAATAATTTAAGGTTATGAACAATAATCAATTACTTAAAAAATCAATAAGTTTTTAATAATTTACTATTTTAACAGAATATTAAAGATTTTTTTTTAAATTTCACGTCAATTCTGTAATTATTAAATATGAATTAAGGCATAATGTACGTTATATTGTAACGGGGCATTATTAATTTTGGTCAGTAACATCCAGTGTAATACTATTACATTTTAATAATAGCTTTATTATATTAAACAATAATAATTGTAGTTTACATTGTAATGATCTCAGCTGGAAGTCGCGTTTAGTTGAATAAGCTGTAATACATCCGAATTTATTCAAAAATAAATTCAACAACAAAAATTTAAGTTAATACTTGCAATTGTTTATTTTTAAATACACATCTTATGAATAGCTGAACACATATTTTAACACTTTCTTATAATATAAAGAAATAGGACATCTCAAATTACGTCACACATTAACAAAGCAAGGGGGTTGACAAAATGTGACATTGTCAAGGAGAGAGAGGGGTCCCAAATTTTGTGACGTCACATTTTTCAAAACAATCAAAATGCTACTTTACTAAATGCGATAGCTTAGATGGATGTTTGTAGCATCAATTGCTCGACTGATCTTGATGACTTCCATAAATGTAGAGTATAGTTTGAAAGAATACACAGTTGCTAGTTACTTTTGTTTTTTTATTGCATGTGCATGGAGTCTCTGCAAGAAAACTATTATTTAATCAAAGTATCACAATACTAAATTTCAGACATATTAAAAAAAATAACAATCAAAATGTTTTGAGAAAACTCCTGATTTTTTATAAATTTTTAAATATGATATTAAAAATGTGAATGACATTAAGGGGTCAAAAATTCAAGAAATTCGTGTGACGTAATTTATGGATGTCCTTATATTTAGTTGATTTTTTTTGTTTATTACTATCATAATAAAAGTTGTTGACTGAACATAGAGCTTAAGTTAATAGCTTGTAAAAAAAAAATGTTTGTACTAGCACTAGTTTTCAGCAATAATTTTAGGATGTGATTTAGATATAACTAGATATAACAGTATTTATTAAGGCAAAATCTAAAATGCTATGAAAGGAATATTTGGGTGTGATATAAAGAAAAAAAGAAATATTTTGTGTGACATAGTTTTAAGTCGATATTAATTATATATTTGGAAGTACATAAAGAAGTACATAATAAAAATACATGTAGTATTTAAGAATATGCTCATTTTAGTTTTGATATCAATAGATGTGTTGCCATAATCGGCTTATGACAATTAGACGTTAGTGTTGCCATCATGAAAATTATTCATTTATAAATTATATTTAATGTCACATTTGACAGAAGAAATGAAGTTATAAGCTACTCAAAGATTACACAGAATTGAATATTATAGTTTTAGTCTCTCCAAGAATTTAAAAATTCTGAACTTGGATTGCTTCATTTAGTTTTTTTGTTACACAATTTTCTAATGAATGGAAAGCAATTGGTTTACTGTTTTTGAATATCAGTGTGAGGGTTTTTATTCTTATAGTCAGGTTATGGTAATTAATGTTCAAGTAAATGTTAATAAAACAAGATTTAGTTTTTATCTAATATATTCAGGGTAAAATATAGCCAAACAATGTTTTCCGCACATCTATATATTGTCAGAACGCGTTACTCGTTTATACTTTCATGTACATGTAAAAAACAGTTATCTCGTATTTTTTTAAAGGAAATGAAAGAGAATAGTATGTTTAGGTATTGCCAGTGGAAACGCGGTTTAATGTAATATAAGACATATCAATCTGTACAAAGATTGAACGGAGCTTCTAAAGTGTTTGATTACTTATTTTATATTGTAACTTATTTATATAAGATGGTATTTAGAAGTAAGTTGCTAAAAAAACTAAATTTTTATAAACTTATACAGAACATATTTTTTGGGCCTAATTGTAACAATATTTTTATATATCTAACATAACAACTGATAGAGTAAAATGACTAGTCGCTTTATAGGCAAGAAATTAATAATTTATAAGCAATAAATAATCAATAAGTTTAGTTGCTTAACATATTTTGATAATGAACTTTTTATAAGTTACACTGAATATTTTTTTACTCTACGTCCATATTTGAATAAATCTCAGCAATGCAGATAATAAATATATTTTATTTAATACATAAGTTGTAACATGTGTTAAATTAAGATGTCATTTTTTTGAGGCTTTTTTGACAATATTTTTTTAACCCTTATTTTTGTCATATTTTTTTAATCTATTTAGTTATTTATCTACCACTAGCCACAGAGGACCACACTTTTGCCCTAAACTATTAATATTTAAGACCACTCGGTTATAATTAAGAATAAGTTACCAAAGCAATTTTTTATTAAGTAATACTAGATTTAAGATTGAATATTGATATATTTTTCTACGTCACTAGATCCTTGGTGAATTCATGAATTATAAGCCATGTCTAGCTTTAAGGTTCTTTCGGTATTTAACTCTATGAATTGTATTGACAAATTTATCGTAACTACTAACGGAATCTTATGACTTAACAGTAACTTATGGCTTTAATATTAGTGTCAGTGAAGCGGGATATGCACGCGCCATACGAATTGTTTGCGGACTACCAATGCATTGGAGATTAAATATATTTTTACACGAAAAACTGTTTTTTTTTTAAATCACCTACATATACTGTAACGCGGATTAATGACCTACAAATCTGCTACAGCGCCCTCTAGTGTAATACCAGGAGCGATTTCCGTAATTGTAGACACATCAGATTTGGAGCCGTTTTTAGGATTATACGAATCAGTATTTGAATTTGCTCTGTTCGAATCTGTCATGAAATATTCCGTATCTTCTTTGATGAAGTCTCTCTGAGATCGACTCTCAATGACAGGAGACATCGCACCGGGTGGTGCTTGGGACATATAATATGGCGTGGATCGAGGTGCATTCATAGGCATGTCGTATCTAGGAGGAACTCCTTGCCTATCCGGAGATATGATATACTTAGGAGCTGCGTGCTTGTCCCCGAATGCATCCATTTCATTGTATCGTTTCATGGATGCTCTGTTCTTCGGCGTCTTCTTTAGCATGGCCTGAAAGTTGAAAGGCGGGTCGTCATCACTCAGATCGTTGGTGGATTTGGCCAATGCCTGCAGTTCTTTTATAGGGTCTTGGATGTCGACATCGAATGTATGCATGCTACGGCTGAAATTCGACCTACGCATGGGCGAGCTGGTATTTTCTAGAATATCAGTATCGTCTCTTGGACTGGCCCAGGGTGTCGGTGGTTGGTAGTAACCTTGAGGGGATTGGTTCATTTTCTTCTTGTAAACGACTGGACGGCTACCTGTCCCGACGTACATGTCCTGGTTTATTGAAGATCTGGCTAAGGTATCCTCGGAGGGTAGCTTCGGAAGTGGCTGCATGGGGTCTCTGCAGAACGGCATAGTTATGAGGGTCTGGGTGCTCGCAGACAGCATGTAGGGGTCTGTTTGCGTCGAGTATCCTCGCTTCAACGGTTCATCCCATTGCTCATGGTCGGAATCGTTGGGGGTGGCGAGGGTGTCGCTATAATCAGATATTTATTGTTAATTTATATGGCTTTGTTAATGTATTGTATTTTTGCTTATAAGCAAATAACTTCACAAAAGCGGATATCTGGATTCTATGAGATAATGCTTATTATATCTACTGAAAATTATATGTAGTTTATTTTCTTGGCGGCTGATGTATGCAATGTTTAAGTTGATGGTACAGTCATGGTAGTGAATTTAAATTTCCAATCAATTCGTAAGAACTATCAAAAAGGAATTATTAAAACGCTCACCCAAAATCTTCGCAGTACCTATTTTCGTTGAATGCTTAGATGTTTACTAAATTGAAAAAATCAGTTCAACTAGCAGTATTTTTATGATTACTGTTTCATAAATAAGATAATATTAGAAGGAAAGAAACATAATAGATTAGTATAAAATGAGTCAGAAAGGTAACAGAAGGAGGTGAATGACAAAGTCTTAATACGCACGTGCTCTTAACATTTGGATCGCACATTGCCGATGTATCGAAGAATTGTAACTCATCAATTCTGAAGGGTAACTTCCAAACTGTAGGACGAACGGATCCTAGATATGTGGCCTCTTTGGCGTTAGGATCAATTTTATCTAATGAAACTGATGTGTTGGTAGTGACAAGACCTTCGACCAATGCCTGATTGAAGATGTGAATCTAAAAAACACGAATTGGGTAACAAAAGTTAAACTCTACATCAATTTTATAAATATATTAGCTGAACCCAATGTCCACTTGAAAAATGCCAAAGAATGTCTTATAAAACATCTAATTTTCTCCATAAACTGTTTACTTCTGTTTATAGGGCATTCGATAGTAAAAAATATATTGTAAGCCGTACCTGTTGCGAAAAATGTACTAGATCCTGATATCTCATAGCTCTGTACTGCAGCAGGACTTGGAATATGGAGCGACTCTTCCATTTCATTGCATATCTCTTCAGAAACGACGCGGTCTCTTCATCGATTTGTCCTGATGTCTTGTTGATGAGGGGTCCGTATGCTTTACGTACCATGTAACCCCGGTACGCTGTAAAAAGTTGATATTAGAATATGATTGGAACAAGCGTACTCCTCTGGTTTACGTGGCAAATCAAACTACGGTTCCATAGAATTCACTGTGAACTAACCCTTTTGTATCATTAGTGCCGCTTCATCCTCACTAACATTCGTTGATTGCTGTTTCTTTAGTTCTTTAACTGTAAACATAGAATACTTTATAATATTAGGATGTCTTTAAATCAATGGATGATATTGCATATTATAATACGTACTGTGCAAGGCTTTTGATTTATTTTGAACCGTCTTCCGTTTAGCTAAGAAAGCACGCATCATGCATTGCACTTTTATGATTTTCTTTACTTGAGTTTCATACAATCTGTAAAATATTGCAATACAGATTGTTATGATTAATGATTTTAGAGGCAAGACTGAGATATTATTAACACCTTGTTTCATTATTTTTACCTGGACAGGAACTCCTCGTTGTAATATTTGAGGAACACCTTTGATTTTCCTAATTCCCAGCCTTCCATTTTCAAACGGATCAGCAACAAACGGCAGTTGTCTTTGGTCTCCTCCACGTTCTCATCGAAGTCAAAAGCCAGGAATCGATATCTTGTAAGACACAAATGTAATCGTAAAAAGGTTTTACAGATATACGTTACTTACAACCGTTAAATCTATAGCTTTTTTACCTGCGTATAAACTCAGCAAAAGGTACACGACATGAGAATCCCTTCTGCCGTGCTTTAGCTGTATCTAAAATAGCAAGAGCCCTCAATTGCTGGCGTACAACTTCTCCTTGGAAACCGCGAGGGCTGTCGTTCAAGTCCGCTCTAACGCAACGGACATAATGGGTGCCACCACTTCCAGGGCCTATAGAAAGCTGCTTCAGAATCTCCAAGCTGGTAGCCCTATAGGTAGCCGCTGCTGTCCTCATCCTATGACTCTGGGAGTAATGGCCTCGAGATACTGTATTGTATTTCTGAAAGTTATTTAATTTTTGTAATAAATAAATAATTTCTAATCGGTTTTTTTAATAAGACTTACCCTAGCTTTAAGGTTTTCCATTTCTTTTTCAGACTTTGATCTAGAGGCCTGTGGCTTCGATTGTTGTGAAACGATGGTCACGTTTCCTGTTTTAGTTAATTTGTTCTTGAATAATTGTTGAAGAGTGGGATTGAGAGACGCTCTCATTGTCTCAATCATTTCTGGTGGAAGAAAATCTTTGTTCTTGTCAGCCATTTCTCTAGCATCGTAGTTGACTTTGCCCGTGTAATGTGCAACACTGAATTCATGACTACCAGACATTTTAATGTACGGGCCTTTATTAGATGTTCTTATGGCACCTGAAATTAGTAAGATATTTTATGTAAAGATTGTCTCAAATCTCTAGTATTGATAGATTTATAAAATGAACGTACTTATTATAAATTCTTGTCCGTTTCCATTTCTACTCGCTTCATCTAAAAGATAAAAAATTCCAGCTGGTCTAGCCATCAATTGATCTACGGAGCTCTTATTGTCATAATAATGCAAAGGTGCTACTTGGATGCCTTCCTGTTCCTCTTCTTGCATTTCCCAAGCGAATATTCTCTGATTGTACAAAAATTGTATTTGCTCATTCGTTGTATTAACAATCAATTGCTCCAAACGGTTTCTATGAAAACATTCGAAACCAAACATATCTAGCAAGCTGACCGAATATTTGTCACCGCTGTAAAAAATATAAGATGGTTATTGAGTTCATTTTCTATAAATTTATTTAACATAAATATCAGTCACTTACAATACAGATCTCATAAATGATAACTTTGAATTGATCACATTTATCATCCAATCGATTAATCTCTTATACAAAGCACTTGCAAGAGTATCCCTAGCATCCCTTGCTTCATCAGTGGAATGTCTTTTTTTGGTCGCAGAACCCTTTTCGATCAAACAGTAGTTTAATAAAGCCCAGAGAAATTTCACTTCGTCAAGTGACAGTAATTTAGCAACCTTCTTTGCTTCTTCTGGGTTCTCAATCTCTGCGGTACCGTTTTTGCTATCTTTAAATCTTACATTACCAATTACTAGTATGGCTGCTAGTACTGTTTCAAAGAACGCAATATCCTCCTGCTCCCAATCTAGAATTTTTAAATTATCAACAAATTCTTTGTATTTTGCTACATTTTCGGTTGGCGTTTCACGAACACCTCTCACACCTCTAGGTGGTTCTTCTAAAATACGCAAATAACGATGTTTTCTATATTTTTCTAAACACAATTCCTCTAACCTATTATCAGCTTCTATTGCGTCATAAAAGTAATAAAGAATGTTAAAATTCGCATGAGACCTGAAACAACATCCCATTAATAGACATTTAAAAACAAATACGGCTACTATTAGTAAAAAAAAAGTCACTTACATGTCAGTAGAAGAGACCCGCCACTTCTCTAGTTGATAAAGCCAAAATATAGCTCCAGATAATTTTCCAGAGCTCCCATACGTAACTTGAACTTGTAAGATGCCTCTCGTGGAATTAGGATTTACAGGTGTTGCAGCACTTATACATGCTTGTACTACATTGTTTGCTTTCTGAATCCTCTCAGCTGTATTATTTTTCATAGCACCCAAATGAGTAAGATGCGAGAGTGCATGAGTCATACTTGTTGTTTTCCCAGATTTACTTTCTCCAGAAAACACTATATGTTGTGGTTCATTATGATGCATTGCGTCTTGATACGCGCCATCAGCAACCGCAAATATATGTGGTTCATTGTCAGATCTGGATTTACATTCGTATTTTTTATGATACTGAAAATAAATAATCACGTTCATTAAATGTATTTTTGTTAGTCTGTGCAATTATAACACTTACATTTTCACCGTAGATATCGGCATGCATGTTAGGATTTAAAATCAATAGAATGTCGCCGATAAAAGATGTAAAAGATCCTTTCGCAAGCTTAGTATATAATTCTGATATCAGATTGTCTTCAGTTAATATATCCAACGCTGCAAGATCTTCTACTTGCATCGTTTCTGCTTCATGAACACCTTCAGTCCTTAAGAGTCCATTTTTGATTATCCTTTCAGGCATTTTCTCAGGCGCCGGAGTGTTATTTAAATCGACTGCAAGCATTTTTAGCTCTGTGGACAACTGGAACGAGCAAAATACATTTAAATGTAACTTAAAACGAACTTATTCCAAGATACTATCAATAATGGTAAAAATCACATACATGATAATCATTTTCTGGCACTAATTGAATAAATGGATGTTCCTCCAATTCCATCATGTAAGGGCGATGTTCTGGATTCTTTTCAAGACATCTGAAATACAAATAAAAATCTCATGTTTGAGATGAAATTGACTTATGTAATAAATAAAATAGTTCGTTAAACTGACTCAGCAATGAAATCATTAATGTCGTTAGAAGACATGGATGGTTTGCAAACGCTCGGCGGAGGGTTCCTCAAAATTTGGAACATAGCTCTAGTGGGATGCATGTCTTGGAAAGGTCCTTTGCCGTCAACCATCTCAATAGTAGTAATACCCAGTGCCCAGACGTCGATTCTATTATCGTAACCATCTTCACCGACAGCAACAGCCTCTGGAGCCATCCAGCTTGGTGAACCAATGTTTGTTTTTGTTTTTTCTGCGTTTCCACTTAATTTGCAGGATAAGGCAAAGTCTATTAATTTTACTTCGCCATCCTTGGTGATCAAAATGTTACTGCATCTTATATTTCTGTGTATAATTTTATTTTCATGGAGGTAACACACCGCCTGGAATTTAAACAGTTGTCTAATTAGCACATTTATATTATATCAAATATTTTATAATCAAGGGGAACTTAAAGCGGTACATGTAAGTTATCATAAACGCACAAAATTGTGCATTCAATGCAGCATGCACAATGTCTTTATATTGGTGCAAAGAAGTTTTGATTTATGCTAATATTTTAACGACATGCACGTATCGTCCAATCGTCCGACACTTCAGTTTGACAGGGTGTGGTGGTAGCCGCCCTGATGAGCGATCAGTCTCTGTCTCCGATCAGTCGGAGCGCTCGCTGTATCGACGTCAGCGTCAATCAATTGTCCCACGCCCCTCAGATGTATTGGAAGCTGCTTTGCATGCGTATCGGACCTATCAACTGTCACGGCCCGCCTGTCTCCACTCCGATCCGACGTATCAGTGATCTTTGTTTTATTTTGCAGAGATTCGACTTGTCTTTAGTGATTAATTCACTGATATTCATAGGTTAAAATGTTGTCCTTGTATTTATAAATAAAGTCTATAAATAAAATAAGTAATTGAATAGTACTTACAATATTAAATGGAGAATAATGTGGCCGATGGTACTTATCTTGAATTGTATGGTTCGAAAATTATGATGGTGTAATAAGTATAATATTAAGCTATTCATGATCGTTGTATTCAATAACGTTGTATCATAATTCAATTCTCGATCGAATTATAAGCGATTAAGCACGGATAGATAGCTATATCCATAGAAAATGTACCAAACGAGAGGACCGGACCATTGGCATTGTGAGTCAAGTGGTTTGCATAAAGATAATATGCATTGAAATTTATCTAATTCCCTTCGAGCGTAAAATATCAGTGCGTTATCGGGAATTAGTGCTTTAAAATG
>NW_013525102.1:5489169-5492540 GCF_000836215.1 Papilio polytes
TCAACGTACGTGGACATTCGGCCGGCAATATTTTATTCGATGTCACGCAACGAGAAGAAATCGCCCGCTCTCAGATACGAGAACAATTGAGTTTGCATTCAAAGTACCCAACGATTGATTCAGCCGTTGAAAGGTGGACTGGCAGGCCCTTTGTTTTATATGTAGCCATTTTGGCTCGTATGTGACGAGAGACATGTTTATAGTCAATCGAATATGGACTTACCTTGATCGTATATTTGAGTATGTAAGCGATGTGCTCTTCGGACATTTTCCTGTCGGTGGCTTTCAGTTTTCTGACAATGTCCATGACAGTACCAAGTTCGCATAGCTAGGAAATAAGGATGTTCAGTTACAAATTCACAATTTCTCTAACAATTCCTAGATTTTAAAATGGTATGTAATAATAAAAAAATAATAAAAAATATAATAGTAAGCACATCTTACCTCTAATATAAACCATATTTTTCTAAGACTCTCAGATTTTTCACAGAACACGCCGTAGAAATCGATAAGATTCGGATGAGATGTGAAGTCCCGTAATATTTTATATTCTTCATGAATGTGGGCATCATCATCTTCGAAGTGTATCTGTACTTTGACAGCTACGGCTTTGTCCGCCGCTTGCGCGTCAGTCGCCTTGAAGACTTCTCCAAATATACCAGAACCAAGTTTCTTAATAAGCTTGTATCTTCCTATAGGACTCGGTAATGACGTTATATTTAAACCTTCCCTCATTTTTGATGTTGCTCATAGAATTCAAAAACTGGATAAAGAAAATGTTATCGACTTTTACTCATAAATTTTAAGAGCAAGTACAATACAGTTGAAGTTAAGTTACCAATCAAAGTAACGTTAAGTACGTAAATTACCATACGTATGAAAACACAATGTCTGCTAATATCAAATGCTTACTTGTAATTTCACCATAAAATACATCATATAAAACCAAACAATAATATAATAAATTCACATAATATTTCTAGAAAATATATAGAAGTTAACTTACCGTGTACTGCTACGTTTACCGTGTTATACTAAACAGTTGTGGCCTAGCTCCGTAGTCCGGTGGGCTCGGACGCCTCACAAGTGCATCGGGCTTCGTCGTATTAAGACCGCAGTTGATCCTTACTAACTGAATTATACTCTAATACCCGCCGACCTTCTCGCCTATCTTAGGTAACATTTAATTTTGGATACATTTGATTGAATAGCTAGTTGTTTATATAACCAATATCTTAGTTACAAGTATTGTTATGACTCTAATTATGTTACGTAACTGTTATGCGAAGTTATATGTGTAATATTTATGCGTGATTGGTTCTTTCGAGTGAGTAAATCAGTCTCAAAGATGAATTACGTAGATAGGATGAGAGGGTAGATTAAGAAAATAATTACAGAATTAAAGCTGAGTGCTGATTATAACTGTAATAATTTCTCTTTTTTCCAAATGCAATAACCAAGTTCAACTAAGTTCCCTGACTTTAGGTCTTTAGGTAGAATTATGTTAAACGTAATCTTACTCTTACTAATATTATAAATGCGAAAGTTTAGATGGATGGATGGATGGATAGAGGGATGGTTGTTTGTTAGGGTTTGTAGCCTAAACGGCTGAAGGAATCTAGATTAAATTTGGCATAGATGTAGAGGATAGTCTGTAAGAACACATAAGCTACATGCTTTTGTTTTTTTGTAAATTACGCGCGAACGGAGTCGCGGGCGAAAGCTAGTAAACTAGTATACAATAATAATATTTTGTTTTTTTTTTGTCCAATTACCGTTACATACATTGTAATCGCACATTGTTGGGCTACCGAATAGAAAGGTTTTAAAGCATAACTCCGGTAATCGGTGGGTATTCAAAGAAAATGTGCAAAGACGATCCGTCACGAGGCGGTAGTCGATCATGCGCGCGTAACACCGACAGGCGTGTGATCAATGCGTAGACAGGACAATGCAAACATACCATTCTTTCGCCACTTCAGAAATCAAATGTACCGTAAAACTGACATGTTTGTAACAAAATGTATCGGTTTTGTTAGTGAATGGAATAACGGTGTAGTTTTATATTCACAATAAAGAAGTACAAAGAATACTTTAGAGTAGAAGTTGAAAATTGAATAAGCACATTTTGACTTTACCTAACAAAGATAATTTATAGGTTAGGTTTAGTGTCGATTTAAAACCTAGGAGCTTCCAAAAAAATACATTTATTTTAAGCCTTTTGTAAGCTGTTCGGAGATTTGTAATCGCTTTTAAAATAAAGTTTTCAACATAGTCAAGTAGTTAATAGTATTGCAAAAGTACGTTTGTTAAATCATTCATGCAAAACCAGCCCTTATTCTAATATTCATAAGAATGTAATTCGTATAAAAGACGTAGTTTATAGACCACCATAAGTGTTTAGGTATAATATCAACAACGTATCAGAGCAATACAAAAGAGGCTCTTGAACTGAGAGGCCAAATTAACTGGAAGCAACAGGATAATTGTGTTGAAAGCCCATTCAGTTGTCGCTTCTGGTAACGTAGACCCACTTGAAACATCGTTGGAGAGGTATTCATACTCTTTAATTGAATCAATTCATTTTAAAAATAATAACAAAACAACTGACAGTCGCATTTTTTAAAGATAACCTAAAAATGATAGAATTTGATTTATTTGTTGAAATAAAATAATAGATTGAAACAAATGTAGTACAAAGTGTATTTTTTATTTTCATACATAACCTTTGTAAGTACAATTTTAAACTACAATAAATAATAGAGGTAAATAAATACAATGGTATGGGAATGTGTAAGCGAAACTAATTATATATTTACAATTTCTCATGTTTAAATAAAAAATAATACTGGCCACTAAATAACGCTAGGTAATGTATGAACAAGTTGGTATATGAATTATTCGAGATTCCATTTAACTTATAGATGCTGTTAAAAACAAATCGGTACTGCGCTGAAGGATTAGCACAACACTAGATCATTGGCATACGTCCCATCACTATCTGACACCTGTCAATGTCATTCAGACGTATTAGAAATAGCGCGCCATTCTAGCAGGCAGTGGTCTGAGTGTTTAATAAAACTCTTTTACCAGTGTTTCCACTGACAAAGTGAAGAGTACAAGAACATATTGCTGTCTTTTTTGTCTAGTGGATTGACGGTTGTTTTAGAGTTTATCTAAGTAAGATAGATTAGTTTGATAAATAACGCACATGAAGTATGGAATTCAATTTATATAAAGATAAATACCGTACTTAATAGACAGGTATCGTAGTGACAAAACAAACAACAAACGAACAATTATGAACTGTCGATATTCGGTTTAAATATTTATCGAACTCAACTAAAATTATTATATTCTTATTAGGTAAT
>NW_013525102.1:5492582-5495261 GCF_000836215.1 Papilio polytes
TTACGTACGACTGTAGTAGTAATAAACATTTATTAACTCTCATTATTTGTAATGGTTCTGTAGGTCATTATTAATTTGAGAAAACAGTGTATTGTAATTCATAAGTTATAACTTCTATAATAATAAAAATCTAAAATCGATAAGATTCATGACTCATTTTATACAACCCATCCCTACTAAGTTTCAAATGAATTGTCAAATTAATCTATCTTATTTAGACACACTATAGTACATTTAACATTAACCTACGTAAATTATTCAGTACATTTTACCAAACTATTAAATATACAGTGATGTAAAAAACACAATCGCTTATTTCTAATTTAAAATTGTTATTCACCTAAAGTATTAATCATAACCTAAGTTGTCCAAAGTTATTTACAAAAGATATTTCGCGAAATTACTGACACTATTAAGCTTGAATGTCTTTTTGTTGAACTTAAGGTTAAATATATACACATTGGAATGTTATAAAAATAAATAAATATGCAAGACGATCGATAATAATGTTAACATAAAAAAAGATAATTAATTTATCAATTGTGCGTGGTAAGTGTAACTCTTCAATCATCTTAACAATTTCTTCACAACCTGAATTTAGAGTTTAAATTGTAATGAAAAAACCCGTTAGCATTTAGCTCATGTCCTTATTCAAAAAGATTTTAATCTCATTCCTTAAAAAAATCATCCAAAAATCATTCAGTTAACAATACAATTCATCTAGCTGTTAACTAAAAGTGCGCCCGGAAACTTCAGACCTTATCACGCATTGCATCGAATTTATTTTATACGATTTTGGTTTGACAATCAGACCAGATCGGCCGATAAAAAGTCTAGTTTATAGGGGCTCTAAAACTATTCCTATAACTAATGTATCTTACAAAGTGTAAAACCTTGATTTTTAAATAACAATAAAATAAACATATCACATATTTGATGTCTTCAAAAATGTCTTGAATATCACAAAGTTATTTGCACATGGCAACCCATTTGTCGTCGTGGCATTTCTCACAATCCACCCTGCAGCACCAGTGGAAGGTGCAGTTGCAAGGTTTGATACTGGACCTTCGTATTAGAGCGTGGCCTCGCCCGCAGCAGAGCAAATCGCAGGAACCAGTGCGGGATGTGCGCCCGATCCTGCAAACCCTGCCAGATGTGCCCGATGAATCCATACGAGGGTCCGCGTCACAGAAACTCGGTGACCTAAAATTAAAATGTATTTGACTAGCTGTTGTAAAAACAAAGCTTATGCTACTTACTGATAACGTAGTTTTTTAATGGTGAAAGAATTTTTGAAATCGACTCAGTAGTTTTTGAGTTGTTTCAATAAATGCAGAAATACAAATCTTTTAATACTAGTATTTATGTCGTTAAGCAGTATTCAAAGCAATTTTTATACAATAATAAGTCTCTTTATCTATTTACATGTTTTATTTATTACTAGTAACGTTTATGATGCAATTCGAGACTGCCTAATTTAATGTAACATCTATACTTACTTTTCAAAGAACAGTAGGCTAGTTTTTGGAGCTGGTTTCGCTCGACTCCGCCTCTTGCCTCGTGGTCTTCCTCTCAGTACTGACATACCGTTGTTCAATTCTTCTTGTGCCACAAGCAGCGCCTAATAAGTTGCAATCTCAATTTACTTGCTGCGACCAGTCACTTATTTGTAATATTATTATTTGTAAATTACTTAATTAATGAAATGTTGTTATAAAATTGTAGACTACATTCTTTCATTCCACTTTACCTAGTTTAGAAAAGTCTCAATAATAAGTCAAAAAAGTAATATGCTGAAAAGCAGACCCAATCATCTAACAAATATTTAGCATTTATTAGCAACTGGAATACAAATAACTTACTTTCCGATATTGTCTTTTTATAGTGGAAGCGACGACGCGGAAATCTGGTGTGGCGCGCCAGCAGGTCCTCAGTTGACAGCTGCCTGACAGCCCGTGACACTTGCACCGGACTTCCATGTGTGAAGACAGGATCTGGAGTATCAGACACCAATATGAAAGGTCTGTTTTATATATCTAATGAGAAAGAGATAGAAATAACTGCCGTTAATTAGCCCTTAAATCAATACCTCCTTGCAAAGAGTCCTCATTAGTCTTTAGAAGAAACCAAATATTTGCTGAAACTGACTCATTTAAAAAACCAATGTTTAAAATAATACAATAAAACGTACAATATCAAAAATCAATTCTCCATTACAGAAATAAGAAATTATTATGCTGTATAAAAACTTTTAAATCGGTCATTCCACAAAGCGGCCGCTCGAAATCACAGAGCCCGGTTGTCGTCATACGTGACCGCATCTTTGGCACAATTACCGCCGCAACCGCCACCCACTACAGCTAGCTCATAACATTTACATAATTAAACGCCTCGGAGCAATCACTCTGACGTCTTAATTTCGCGAGCGCCGCCGGCCGAACGATTTCCCAAATTGAGTCGGAGCAAAAATTCAAATAAATCGGCGTTTCGGAACGCCCACCCATCCCTTTCGGCTTTAATAACGTAGCATTACGGGCGTCCGCGATAGAATTCGCCACCCAAGACGTTTGTAATACGTCGTAATGAAGCTGGAATATTAAAAATGGACTCGAACCGCTTATTATGTTCTCACCTCGGCGGGCGGCTCGTGAAATACGGCCGGCTAATGTGGCCCTGGAG
>NW_013525102.1:5495385-5498135 GCF_000836215.1 Papilio polytes
CGAAGACACATTTGATGATAATTAGATCATTATAAGCCTATGATAATACGCTTAAGAAATGAAACACTCGAGATGTTAAATGATTTGTAATGAAAGTAAAGACAGACATTGACTGAATTTGTTGATTGCTATTTGACGAGACTAAGGATGACGTCATTAAGGAACAAACAACGGTTGGTAGCTAATCTAATATTAAACGTTGTAGCACATATACCTATAATTATCTACGAATAGGAAATTAAGTTCGAGCTCCTAGTATGTAATCTACGTGAGATAATTATAAATGTGTGGAGGTGACTTTGTCTGGAGGTTGCTATTAAAATAAAATCGCTATTAAAAGGATATCGCCTAACGTCTTATATTATTTATTAACAATGGTCGAGTAAATCTCAGGCTAAGTAATAGCCTTTATTTTCTTAGCTATTAGAACATTGTCTATACTATTATAATTTTATAATAAAGCTTAAACACACACTTCTTTGTTGCGAAGATGTCAGCAATCACAGCATATTTTTGAATAATTCTTTTTTTTAATAAAAAGCTCTACACTTACGTCACGCTTTAGGCTATATATTTTTACTCCATTAAACTTAGGGGGTAAATATTTTGGATAAAAATCCTAATGTGGGAAAGAGACCATAATTTGCTGCCAACATCAAGGAAGCAAGATTGCCAAGGTTTGTAATATCATGTCATTTTGACATTTGCTATTGATAATTTGACAAAGGTAAACAATGAAATACATAATTTCATGCGGATGAAGCCGCACGGGAACAGCTAGTAATTTATAAGTAACTAGCTTTTGTCAATTACTCCGTCCGCGCCAAATTCAAATCGAACAAAAGTAATAAGCCTATGTTCTAAAATTGCGCCAAATTTAATGGAGATCCGTTAAGACTTTCCGGACATACCTTTTCACAAATATCTATACATCCAATAAAATTTACGTATTTATAATTTTAATTTTACAGCAATAGTAATAATATACAAGGGGTAAAGTAAGACCTAAAAAGGTACAAATGGAAGAAGAGGGTAAATTCAGATATTTTTTTTAGAAGAGAAGGGACAAACCAACAGCGGAAACACCGAGATGTTCCGCAATACCAGAGGAACTGCAGATGCGGTGACGGCCTTTAAGGAGGTGATAAGCTCGCGTCTTGAAGGACCCTAAGTCGTAGCGTTTTGGAAATACCACCGAGGATAGACCATTCCACAACGCGGCTGTGCGAGGCAAAAAGTTCCGCGAAAACCGCACAGTTGAGGATTGCCAGCCATCAAGATGGTGTGGATGGTACCTGGCGGTCTGTCCAGTCGTCCGATGACGGAACGCGGCGGCACGAATTGTTCCAAACAATTCTTCAGAGCACTCCCCGTGGTATATTCGGTAGAAGATGCAGAGGGAATGATGAACGATAGAGTATTCTAGAAAAGTCAATACTGTGTCAAGCTTGCTTAGCTATAATTTTTTAGAAGACAGCAATAATATTTAAACGGTTAATTTTAATACGTCTTTATAGAATAGCAATTATTTCGTTTAAATATCGTTGTGTATTAATAAAATAGAAATATGTTAAATGGCTGATTATAAATTCTGCAAACAAATATACGTAATTGGGAAGACATTTAGCGACTTAAAGTTATTTAAATTTAATGAAGATATATTGCACATTCGGGTATAACCAGTTGCTATGCGTTTTTATTTATTTTTTTATCCATACTAATATTATAAAGAGGAAAGATTTGTATTTTTGTATGCATTGAAATAACTCAAAAGCTTGCCCCATTTTACTCTATTAGAAAAGTAATTTATCTGTGAGTAACATAAGTTATGATTTTTAAATTCACGCGAGCGAAGTCGCAAGCAACAGCTAAACTAAATTAATATTGTAAAGAGATTTGTTATCTATTGGATTAACCCAAAAACTACTGCGCCGATTTTTAAAATTCTTTCTCCATTAAAAAGCTAATCACTAAGTAACATAGGGTATGTTTTTTATTATTTAACAATTACACGTAGACGAAGTCGCGAGCAACAGCTATATAAAAATAAATATGTCTTATACCTGTCTAGCAATAATATTGTCATTTGATCATTGTGTTATTGAATATGTTATATGAGTATCAAAAAATAATTAAAAAATACAACAATTTAAGTTAAAACGTTAATAAAGAAAATGTCGATTTTCGTTGATATGATCTCGGTATAAATAAAATATATGTAGCTCATGTTTCTCTTTAAAAGAAAGATTTGCGACAAAATCAATTTAAACCTTTATTGCTTCTGTTACGTTTGTAAGCCATGAATCTTAATACTTGTAAATCATACTAATACTAATATTATAAATGCGAAAGTTGATGGATGGATGGATAGATGGATGTTTGTTAGAGTTTGTAGCCTAAACGGCTGAACGGATTTCGATGAAATTTGGTATAGATGTAGAGGACAGTCTGGAAGAACATGTGTTCTAACAAAAATAAGTAGCCTATGTAGGCTACTTACTTTTGTTTTTTTTAATTCCACGCGGAGGGAGTCGCGTGTGAAAGCTACTCCTCCTATAAAAGTCCCTAATCATTATTAACTCTAATGTAAACTTGAATAAAAACGAATATTACTTCAATCTGCCAATTAACGTGTGAATTACTCTTTGGTTCTTCGTAAATAAAACCCAATCACGTCGCCTATCACACCGAATTGACGGTAATAGGTACTAGATGACCGTAGCTAATTCTACGTACAAATTAGCCATTAG
>NW_013525102.1:5498614-5545492 GCF_000836215.1 Papilio polytes
TAATCGAAATAAAAAATACTATACAAAGCATTGATACTAAATCGATATCGAGCATTCGTCTGGACGTAACAAAATATTAACTCATCGAATCGATTTTTTTGTAACGTAATTATCACCTCGACTCTAATGCGGTACCTAATTTCTTGTTCGGCTCCGAGATGGGAGATCTTTTATGGTCCCGGGATAGTGACCCGCTATCACACCGTAATGTAGTTTGCGACTTAGTTTTTTTTTCATATTAAGTAAAATTAAAAGTTTTATTTTGTTGTTGGTAAGTTGTAGCTAAAATGAATTTTAACATAAACCCTTTTTTTCTATTTATTGGAACTTTAAAATAGATTATTTCTTTCTTTCACATGTAAACAGATATGCTTATATAAAACATGTATAAACGATACATTTTTTTTAATAATCATTCATCAAATCATTAATTGACCAAAGAAACGAATCATCATTTAAAAATTCCGATTCGAATGTGAATCGCCGAGCGCATTCCACGTAAAATTCGTTACGCAACAGTGTGAATGCGGTCGAATTTATTTTGACATTAATAAAAATATCATCGCGGGGGTTATTACAAGAGAGCGTGTCTAACAGAGATCTCACTGGGCGTCTGTTAATTATGTGCCTACAAAACAAAATGGTAGAACGCCGGAACAATGGTCAAGTGTGCGGTCTGGGACCACCAGGCGCGCATCCCACTGCGGCATATACACCGTATCGTAATCGATGGAATTATTGGTATGTTTCATAAAAATACTACGTTTTTTTTATTACCTTTAGTATGCAAAACCTGTGAGAAAAGGAAAACACGTTATCGAGAACAGACTATTGAAAAGAAGTTGATACGAATATCAGTGGGAATTAAAATAAAATATTACAGTGTGTTTGATTTGTGAGACCGATTATGCTTTTGTTTTTTTTTTTAATGATAGAGATGGTCTTAAGACCAAACGCGATCTTCTTTCCATAACTTCGTAAAGGGCTGGCATTAAGGTAGGGCGCAGTTGGGCAACCGCCCAGGCCTTAGATCGAAAGGCGTGCTACCGATTTGCCAAAAATACATTCATAATCCTATTGACCCTTCCCAGAGTGCTAATAAAGAGCGCACTTATATAAATTTCGCCCAGGGTAGTATAAAACTAATACTGAATTTCTCTCTTCATTTGTCTTGTCTACAATTCACTTCTTCCAATAGATGTTGGCAAAACTTTGAATCTAAGTACTTAGCTTGATTACTTTCTGTTTACTAAACGGGCACCTAAACTTTACTTATGATAGACTAAATCATATTTTCATCAGTCTATTTTAGCTGCAACTTGGACATTTAACAACATACAAGCTCGTAAAGCAACATTGTAAGTATATCATTAGCTTTAAGTTTTTATTGCGACCACAGGCATCAAGCTCGTAAAATGTCAAATTAAACTATGTGTTAATAGTGAGTTATGTAAGAATTAAAAAGCTATTTGGCATATTTCACGACCGCTACCGACCTAAAGCCCGCCGGTGACTAATTGAGTGCATTTATTTTATTATTATTGGACATTATTTTAAATTAGAATTATCATTAGAACTATACGAATAAATTATAATATACTTTGTTAGCTTGTTTATTTACAACATATTAGTTTATTTAATACCCGTATATATTGCTAGCTGTTCCCGTGCGACTTCATCTGCATGAGATTAATGAAAATTTTATTTTATTGTTTACATTTGTCAAATTATCAAAATGACATGACATGATGACAACCTTGCTTCCTTGATGTTAGCAGCAACTTATGATATTTTTCCCACATTAGGGTTCTTATCCATAATATTTACCCCCTATGTTTAATGGCGTTAAAATATATAGCCTAAAGCGTGTCGCAAGGGTAGGGATTTTTATTAAAAAAATAATTATTCAAAAATATGCTGTAATTGCTGACATCTTAGGCAACAAAGAAGTGTATGTTTACGCTTTATTATATTAGTATAGATTTAATTCAAGAGTAAATTATGTTTAAGTTTAGCGGTTATCGTTAATTTGAAACAAGTTTAGAAACATTTTAGTACAAACAAGTCTATGTGCACATTTATAAATTTAATGCATAATATTTGATAATCTTTTTTTAAACAAACAAGTAAAAGTTGACATCAAGAAGGGAGTGACTGAGAAGACGGGTGATAGAGTTATTTGGAGGACGAAATCCCGGTGCGCCACTCTTCTAGAGTAGGATAAAGTTGGGAAGACAATTAGGCAAAAGTTCGTAATATTATAAGTTATAATAAATAAGTCATTTCCATAATCGATATTTCAACTACAAAAACTTATTTTGTCTCGTAATCCCAAAAAGTTCCCATCTTTACCCACTATTGACATACAGCGTTTATATTTGACACCATTCGATTTGTTCGCTATAATTTATTGACTTAAAAACAGTCAGAATCCTTAATCGAAAGGGTTATTAAACTTAGGTGTATCATAAACGATGCCAACGGTCGATAGACACTAAATTAACCTTCTACTATATAATTAACAAATATAAACGAATTACAAATTAATAAATTTAGCTACACGTCGTGTTTGTATTATAAAAAGAACAAATGTATGGACGTAAATAAAATTGTATTAAACGTAAATCCTACTAAGTAAGCGAGACATGGTATGCCGCGTTACTGTCAGATTTGGTAACGGATACTAATGTTATTCTAAACAAATTTAACTTTACTATTAATTATATACTTGATAGACCTTATCTCAACCGACATAAGGATTGTTTTCCTTTAACTTTTAAATATGAATAGCATGTATAAATTAGTTTTGTTATATTTAAGTTTGGTCTGACATGTTTATTATTAGACGGAAGGCCTATTAAATTATTAGAAGTAATCCCAGTACGGTAGGTCCGGTATTTTGGCTCGGCTGTCGGTTGGTCTGTCGGTGTCAGTACGGAATACTTATTGGACAATAACAAATCAGTGCTTTGATATGTTTATATGACAGGAGCGGCGCGTCTCACGAACCAGTACTCTGTACTTATTTTAAAAGCGTAACGATCTCTTTGTTTCTCGTTATGATAAATGTTTATGGTGTTTAATATTTATCGCTAGTTATGTATTTAATTGTTTTCCTTCAACTTCGTTGTGACAAGTTTTATTTGAAGAAGTTATGCTCTATAAAGAGAGAGTTAAAAACTACACCAAACAATTTTATGATATTGCTTAGTTATAAACGTGTTTTAACTAAAAGTTTTATATGTTACCTATGTAAATAAATTATACGTTTTGGAATTTTCAAGTTAATCATGCGAATCAAAGCTCCAAAGTTTAATTTGTAATGAAAATAAATTAATATTTTCGTAACTATCCATTCGATTGTTTGTTACAAAGAAAAGTAAAGAACTAAATGAATATATAAATATTTTACTCACAAACAAGTTCGATCATTTAGTTTTATTTATGCTGAATATTTGGCAAAAGGATGCATTGAATTGAAAATCAGCCAAGACCCAGTTATAAGTGAATAGATTTAAAACTGATCTCAAAAATTGCATAACTTTACTATTTAATAAAGGACTCAGACACTTACATTACTTGTAATTGCATCGTTATGTAGACAGCTATAAAATTTAAAACGGGGAAGGGTTTCCCATTGGATACGCTGACGTTAATTATAGTTTTGAGGCCCAATAAGTTCTAAACCTTATAGGGGATTACTCGTAAATGTTGAATGAATTTTGCGATAGTGTAATAAAGTCCTTAAATATAATGTAGGTTGATATTTTGTTAGGAAAAATCGTTCCACTTTATCTAATTCTTTCAAAGTTATATAACTATATGAGATTGTATTTATATGACGTAGGCAGCTTCCTACGTCTTGTTTTATATTATGTATATTCGTAACGGTCAAACGGACCACCCATATTGGTGATTACAAAGGGCCCCGCCTACAAACCGCTCTTCAATTCGAACTAAATAAATGTTGCATTCCATTGACGCCTCCGTCATCCATTTGGGCACCTACATAATTTCACCTTTAAAATAACTAGTCTTACCTGACCCCTTACCAATTAGATATCTCAATTTATTCAGTACTATATAAAGTTTCAGTTTAAATTGGACAGTTACCAGCCGTGCGGTAATAATGATCGTTACGTCAAAATAGAGGTACACTACGTGTCACATTGTTTTATGGTCAAGGAAAACAACTCAACCTGTAATTTGGTACGTCTGATTAAGCCATTGAATTTTTGTGATTATTTTTAACAGACTATCAAGAGATGTTTAAGGTAATAAAATTTTATGACTCGATATTTTCGGTATATTGTTTTCGGTCGACGCTTTTTTATAGCCACGTGAAAAGTTTTGGTTATTATAATAAATGTATGTGTAAGAATTTGCATTATAATAATAAAAATAACATTATTCTTTTATCTCATTTTATATTTATGCAAAATTAAAAAGTTTGTGAATATTTAAGTATTCATCCTTATTACTTAATATTACGTAATTGGTATTGAAGAGAATTGCTTATTTAGATGTCGAATTTAGTGAACACAAAGTTGGGTTAGGGTTTATTGACCTACAGTTTTTTTTAATTATTATTTCTCATAGAATATTCATTTGTGTCGGTCGGTAGATCTTCAACACACCCCTTGTTATAAATATATGCACTCTCCTGTTAATAAAGTCAATTGGATAGTCATCAAAGTTAGTGTCTTTTGATAGTGCGTTTTCCCCTTTATCCTTTTTAGTAGATCAAAGCTAGTGGATATTCACCCTTATAATTTGTTGTTCTAATTCTCGAGTGATTCTTCTTCTTATTGACTTTCGAACTTATTATATGTATACAGTTAAAGATGCAATTTACAATTTTTAAAGAGTATTCGAAAAGTCCAACAAAGTATTTGTAACTATGCATGTATAGATTTTAAATTATAAAAATAAGATTTCCTGAAGTACAAGGAAAGAAAGAAGTAGTTATATTAAAAAATAATGCATCATGTTTTTTTTTTAACCATTACGTTCTTACGTACGGAACGTTGTATGAACTCTATGAACTAAAGAAAAATTATCCACTCACCGTTCTCCCTGCGTTGTTATTGTGGACATTTATCTTGGACTGCAGATCGTCCACTTGTTCTCTGACGTCTAGAAACTTCTTTGTAAACTCTATCCCGTATCCCAAGTTGTGTGAACAACCGCTCCATTCCCATTTATTGGCTCTCGATCTTCCTCTGGAGTCGTGGGAAGTGCGGTACCCGAGGGGATCACAGCCACAAGATAGAAGCCGACCTTGGGCACACGCTCTGGCGATGGCGTGAGCTACTCCTGCTGAGGTTAGGGCGTAAAGGAACGCCGATTCCCGAAAACCTGAAGGGAAATAATAGTTTCATAAAAGAAAATCAAAAAATTATTTTAATTGTTTTGAAAATAACTTGACTATCCTAATGATTTTAAAGGATTTATTTATTTAAATTTGGCTTATCAACATACATAATTACACGATTTGCGATACTTGCTTAAAAGGTTTTTTTTGTTATTAATAATGTTACGATGTAAAATTATTGCAATAATTGATTTTTAAATAATTTTTAATCGAAATTCATATTAATATTATATGCGGAAGTTTAGATAGATGGATGTTTGTTAGAGTCTGTAGCCTAAACTGCTGAACGGATGTCAATGAAATTTGGCATACACGTAGAGGATAGTCTGGAAGAACATATAGGCTACCTGGTTTTTTTTAACACCAAGCAGACGGAGTCACGGGCTCAAACTAGTAAACAATAAAAGTACAAACAGTTAATAATTATTGAGCTTAACTTACGAACATTAAGTCAGGTAAGAACATGATAAGTAAACGAAGAAATTAAAGTTGAACATCTGGATACAGAGTAATAAAGTTCTGGAGTATAAATGTAGTGGTAATACCGTTGCGGAGTTGAAAGTTTATAGCTCAATAAATGTTTATCATACGAATCGAGCTTTCATCGAGATACAATCGATTAAGCTTCATTCTTCTTTTTTTACTGATCTTTTGTTTTAACATGTTGTATTAAGATTTTAGTAAAGTATTTTAATATATTAAATAATTACTTAATGGTTTTTCTACTTTGTGGATTTTATTTAATTAACCAAGCACAGTTGAAGAGCTTTTAAAACTTACTTATTTCTAGACTTAAAATAAACAATAGCTTTCAATGAATGATTTGTCTTATGGGAACAGCTAGTCTTGCGTTAAAATAATTCAGAATATTGATTCTGAATTATTATAAAGAGGAAAGATTTATATTTTTGTATGTATTGTAATAACTCAAAAACTACTGGATCGATTTTATAAATTCTTTCACCATTAGAAAGGTACATCTGTGAATAACATAGGCTTTTATAATTTCAAACAGCAGTCGCGAGCAACAGCTAACTTGTATTCAGTCAAAGAAAACGAATTTTCATACTTATTCTGTAACGATTCTATTCTGATAATCATATCAGTCTAACATTCCACGTATACGTTTGAATGAACGCGGAACGTTTTTGATAGCAATTTATCTATATAATTTCTATAAATTAAACGCTGGAACTAAGATGCAGAGATAAGCTATTGGAAACGCACAATGTAATCTTATTGCCTTATACAGTGTGATAGGGTATTTGCATTTGAGTTGGTACAACGCTCGAGGGCTTAGTTAATTGTGTTCGCTATTAAATCCTTAGGTTAATAATGCGCTATTCTAACAATTTAAATATGTTACCCTGAATGGAACATTCTGAACGATTACATGGATTTTAAAAGCTATCTCTTTAATAGGCTATTACGCTACCGCAATTACAAACTACAGTCGGTTTGAGTATCCTTCTATAGTGTTTAATATTGTGTTATTTATTGTGCTAATTATTCATAACGTATATAATCTATATCTATACTAATATAATAAAGCGTAAACACACTACTTCGTGGCGTAAGATGTCAGCAATCACAGTATATTTTGACTAATTATTTCTTTAATAAAAATAAGTATATTAGAGGAAGTTTGAGAGTAGCCCCAGTGGTTGAGAAAATAAGGAGTAAAAGGTTAGAGTGGTATGGGCATGTTATGAGAAGGGATGAATCGCATGTAACAAGAAGGATGTTAGTTATGAATGTGGAGGGGTACATCGGTAGAGGTAGACCTAGAAAGAGATGGATGGATTGCGTGAAAGGTGACATGATCAAGAAGAGAGTGATGACTGAGATGACGGATGATAGAATGCTTTGGAGGACGAAAACCCTGTCCGCCGACCCTACGAGAGTAGGATAAGGTAGGGGAGATGTTGATGAATAAAAATCCCTACACTTACGACTTTAAACTATATTTTTACGCTATTAAACTTAGGAGGTAAAATAATTGCAAAAGAAAAATTTTATGTGGTAAAGGGACCATAAACTACAAGCTGCCAACATAAAGGAAGCAAAGTTATTATGGTAACGGTAATTAACATTTGCAATTTTAATTTATAATTTTAAACAGATGAAGCCGTACGGGAACAGCTAGCCTATACTAATTTTATAAACAGGAAAGATTTGTATTTTTGTATGTATTGAAATAACTGAAAAACTGTTGGGCCTATTTCAAAAAATCTTTTACATTAAAAAGCTACGTTATCGGTGTAGCAAGCTATGTTTTTATTCCTTTTTCATTCTACGCGGGCGATGTCGCGAGCAAAAGCTAGTTGTGCAGTATTGCAGTATTTTTAACTTTTGTCTGTTATTATTTCAATAATAAACATAGTTTTAATGTAATAATAAGTATTTGAGTAAAATTATTACCACTCAAAGCTCTATTAGCAAATTATTTCAACAATGTCAATACGTATTAGTGCACAGTAAATTTATTGGATGGATGTAATAAATTGATTCGGTATCAAGTGATTAAATCGAGTTGCTTGGAGTGCCTTATCTCAACGGATTAGTACTGGCTCCTCGTGTAAAGGCAGCCTAATTGAAGCTCGAGATACGGCTCATTGGAGTAATGGCATTTTTATTCCTTACCCACATCCGCGCTGGACGTCTCTAGATAAATTGAACGGCGGAATGTTACAGCAATATTGATAATGCTTGACTAATTTCTGCATTTATAAACTAAATTGTTATTTGCAATTTTATACGCTTTAATGACACGAGCTTAGGCATCTTGTAGTTAATGTTTTTTTTACGATATACGAAACTTATGATTTGTGTCCGTAGTTAATTAAAATTCCTCAATAAAAAGGCTCTTATTCCAACTAAAATAGTAAGATCTTTTATGACATCTAGAAAATATGTTAGTCTATTCATCGGAGGGTGGTCAGATATAAGATACAACTCTTTTCGTTTTAAGGGCACAAAATTAAGTGTGGTTTATATCAAAGAATCACCGCAATTAAATTACTATTCCACTACTTTAACAGTGGTAGAGTCCGCTTTAACATCTTCGCACGAATGAGCCGCCTCGCTCGGTGAAATACCACGACTACACAGAAAACATTCCGTGAAGTGGGAGCAATCCCGGATTTGTCCGATGATTGTGGTGCCGGAGGCCTGATTTAATTCCCTTTCCTTTCTCACCAATTTCTTATACGGAAAATATGGGAAGGAAAAGTGGATTTGACGGTGGAGAAGACGCATAGGAAGGGGAAATATCCTCTCAATGTGCATCTCCTCCGTTGGTTAAGTGTAGGTAACGCATCTGTATTTGCGGATGTATAAGGGCAGCGATCGCTTCGTTTTCTCGGCGAATTAAAAAAAACTACTGAGTTAAATGAGTTTGAGTCATAAAAATATTTTTATTTCCGTTAGCGATTTATTCGGTGCAACGATTCCGGATTCCGCGTAACAATTACGAGGTATTGAAATAAATGCGTGATAAATGAGTAATGTAGCAAAAAGGTTAATTTTCAACATAGCTGATCACTGTCATGGTTCTAGGTCGAGAAACAGCACATACAAAAACTGAAGACATGATTTAGTATGATTCATCTATAAATAAAATGGTAATCATTATAAATCAAGCATTATCTCGTCCAATGATCGCTTCTCGAGATGAATTAATAAAACCTTTGCTTTTTATACATCACGATATTAAAAATATAATCGGTTTTAAAGGTTATTTTGAACACTATATTACCTTAATACGTAACATGTAATTGTATTACGAAATATCGGTAATTATACCTACTTGTTTACTGAAAAACATTAATCGTCAGACCTCATTCGTCAAAGTCAACTCAAGGACTGTCTTAGATTGTCCTAATCTTCATAGGACCTGCATGTATTAAAACGTACTAATCCTCGTGAAATTTTCACTCTTGTCAGTCAGGTAAAACTAGTTAACTATTGTAAAATAATTTTAAAATGAAAACAAACTGCTACATATTACAAATTAGAATTTATTCCGCTTGCAATGTCGTGAAGTATAAATAATAATGTACATTACAATTTCGAGATCGTGTAGTGCCAGTTGACGAATGTTACGGTGCACAGCGCCATATAAGTGATCCGTGTTATTGTTTATTTATAAAGTTAGCTCGAACGCGACGCGGTTTTTCCGAGTGGCCAGTGACAAATTTATATTATTCGATTCGACGAGACGCGATAGAATCGATACGTCTCGATTTATAGCACGCTCCGTTGATCGATTTCGATGATTTCGAGTTATGGGCGCCCGGACCAGTGAGTAGCTTTACTGTTATATTGGAATTTATACGGTGGTTATAAAGGTTTGTTTGCTTATGTGATTTTTACTCTTTTTTTCATTGTTACATTTCAGGCTTTTCTATATGACCAGAGGCGTCTTATTTATATACGATTGAATTATTCTTGATCGTATTTTAGTGAAAGAAAGTAAGTTAGAGGTGATTCTTTTAGAGCAATTGCCACATGCCACCTCTATAGTTCTTTTTTAATACTCAACTACTGGATATGTAGTTACTACGATTCTAGTCTAATCATGATCCTTTGTTACTCTACGAAAAATGTATCAATTGCCTATTAAATATTGATGACCTAAATGTAGTTGAATTGGCTGCAAAGTCGAAAATCACAGAACAGTTGTGCGATAGTTTAGTTTCAGGTGTGCGCACGCTCTAATAGTCCAAGAGGCAATTAACCTCTGTATTAAGTAATTACGCAATAACAAAAACTTTTTATATAATTTATTTCTTATTGTTTATTCAATTGTATTAAGGTCGAAAATCGATAAATCGTGAAGTCGTACCGAATTCCCTAATCGACATTAATAAATTCCATCGTATCGATTTCTTTTCGACCACTTCCAAAGAAATGCTCTGGATTTGGACGCATGACAGATTTTAAATTCCTCTCTTACACTTGCGACATCGCTTTTTATTCCCGTTTCTTTCAATAATGCATCAAAAGTGTTTATTTTCTCTACACAAGGAAAGAGTACGTTGATTAATGACACTCGTATGCAATTCTAATATTGCCCTTGTATTTGTAGTCGAATAATTAATGATTAAAAAAAGTTTTCGTTAGCGACGAATTCAACTCATGTTTATTAACAACAGAACGTACGTAAATATGGAACTTTCGTAATCATACTGGATTCTGGTGGATGAAGTACTCTTCAGCTATACATATATGAGCTATTTATTAAAGATTTTTATTTATAGTTTTATAAATTATCAGAATTTTCGAAATTACAATTTGTCTCACAATCTCGACATGTAAGTCGTCTTGGCGCCGCAAAAAATTTCACATCCTACCAATACACAATAAGAAAATACTTTCAATTATCATTTATAAACATTTTATTTCATCTCCGTTTCTTTATTTAAAACATCAGCGACATTTTATTCAATCGAATGCGCATACGTGATCTGTTTTTCCCAAAAAGCCAGCGGTGGTCGACTTTTTCCATCGCGTGTTACAACCTTGCGCATGTACGTTGCACATCGCCTTGTGATTTACGAAGACATTTTAAAATGGTTTTTAGTTAAACTTACAGGTTGATAAACGCTAAATGTGGTGCCAAAATGAAAGAAATCGCATCTTTTTATAATACTGAGATTCTTCGTAAACAGCTCATTTATTACTAAAAGGTATAATAGCAGAGACTACGTGTTTTCAATTTTGTTTTCTTCTTCTATACTATTATAATAAAGCGTAAACGCACACTTCTTTGTTGCCTAAAATTTTAGCAACTACAGCATATTTTTGAATAATTCTTTTTTTAATAAAAAGTCCTACACTTACGTCACGCTTTAGGCTATATATTTCACGCCATTAAACTAAGGGGGTAAGCATTTTGGTCAAAATCCCTAATGTGGGAAAGAGACAACAAGTTGCTGCCAACATCAAGGACGCAAGGTTGCCCTAGATCAAGACTAGCTACACTCATAAGCATATGTTATCGAAAACGATTAAAACACAAAAATGTTGATTATACGAATTCGGCAGCAGCGGGCGAGGGTTTTGTTGCAATTAAGTATAGTCTGGAGTCAAGGCTGTGGCGAATCGCTAATCACCGAGACCGGACGACAGCGACCTCGCCCGTGTCAAACGAAAAGTCCCTCGTAATTTAACACTTATATTGATCGTTTTATAATACGAAGTCTCGTATACGTCACTGCCAAAAAGAAGCCAGTGGTTCTCTTAATAGCAGTACTAATGAATACAGAAAGTCAAGTCGGATTGCCAGATGTAAGGAAGTAAATAGACGAAACTGAAACTTATAAACTCAACCTCTTGCCCTTATTTTTTTTTTATGAGAGAAGGTGGCCAACGAGCTACGGGAACTCAGAGGTGGTCAACGTCGCCCATGGACATCCGCAACGCCAGAGGAACAGATGTTTTGCCGGCCTTTGAGGAAATTGTAGGTTCGCTTCTTGAAAGACCCTAAGTCGTATTGGTTCCACAACGCGGCTGTGCGGGGCAGATAGTACGAAAATTGGCCATTCAGTTGAAGTAGTCCATTTACAATTGATGCAATTGACTTTGTAGAAGAATGTTCTTTTAAATTTTAATCTTGTGGAGTGATCAAAATTGTAACTTTGTTGAATATTCTATTGAATTCGTAACAAATATGCTGAACCATTTTAAGTCCATTAAAAACGTTTTCAAAAATCCGCAACATCACTAATACCCTCCTTGACTTAATTAACCCTTAAAAGCGGCCGTCACAATCCGATAGGGAACAAAGAGGCGAGAGAAAAAAAAGCCACTCAATGTCACGTCCGAAACTGGGAACTTTGGACAAATTCATATTTTTATGGGGCCTTTTGTGTGTTTTTTCTCACAGTTGAGAGGCATCTGAAGCAGCACGATTCGGTAACGCACCGAGGATGATGTTATCTTGACCATTAGAAGGTCGCACCACATCTCAGCATTGAGACATTTTGACACGTTCTGTTTTTGTTTAACTTCTTTTGAAAATTGCTATTCTTAGATATGTGAGGCACTTGAGAAGTCTGCAGCAGTTAGTAATCTTGTGACTACTAAGACTATGTTAAGATAGTCTTTTGTAATAAAGTTTTCTCAACTTTACAGCTAAATTCCCACGATCAAGTCCTGCTTGATAAGACAGTAAAATAACACATGTGTTTTTTGCGTCATGTTAAACAAGCAGTTCGTCGTTGCTGTCTCGTCACCCGCGGACATGTCGTTGATATAAAATGCCAATAAATGTCACTTTTTTATGACGCGATCGCTCTGAGGATTCACGTCACGTGCGCGGCGCGTCAGATCTGTATCGCGAGCGGTCGCCACTCGCCACCCTAGCTGCCACGAAGACTGCGAGCGCCATTCTCTCACGTGATGCCGTCACCGAACAATATTCCATCTGATCTCGAGCTAATCGCGGTCCCATCGGCCGCTATTAACGCCCGAGGCGAAAACATTCCCCCCACAATGGCCTCATTAGCTACACAAAAGTCATTAAATAGTTGACAGTGGTGTATTGTGCCAGCATCACGTACGACAAGAGCGTTAACAACGTGTGGAGGATCTCAGGGAAGCGGAACCAATCCCGCGAGCCGCCCGGGACGCCCCGGCCGTCCGCAGCATCCTTTCATCGACGTATCTACACGTCGAACAAAAAATGCCAACGGTCTCGAATGATTATTATCTTTCTTCGATCATCGATCGCTATTATCCTATTTAAAAGCCTCTCGATTTGTTCTTCGGCCTTTTTGCCCTTCATTCTCTATCTGGCGTTTCAATTCGGGACTCCGACAATGGGCGAGTTAAGAAAGATGTTTAAGTGTTTAGTTACGCTGTTTTTTCACAATTTTTCAATTTCAACGGAATCGTGTCGTTGACGGGCCGGAAGGTGTCGTCACGGAGATTTACTAATACTAATAGTGCACGGTATCTCAATAATGGAAATTGTCAAATAGACGTCTTCCGTTAAATCTAATTATTCTACTAATTAGTAATGTCTTAATTAAGACACACACACGAAGTTCTTCCACCTTAGTGTCTGTTATCATTATCTTGTACGTCAGTTTTTTTTGTCTTTAATTAAAACTGAAAAATTCAACGTGTTGATCTGGGAGATCTTAAAATATAAGACCACCCACGAATACTCGAAACTTGATTTTTACTAATCCAGAATTTAAATAGGTAATGAATTTTTTACTTAAAAAAACTAAAACATTTTCAACAGATGCAAAATACGAAGTTAATTCCGTGTTAAAGCAATACAAGTGAAGATATTAATTGGAAGAGGTCTAAGAGGGAAGGGGCGAGCTGGGTGCAAGGGGGTCCGGGGGGCGGGGTCCGGTCGGACCCACACGTAGCGTGAAATCGCGCGGCGCGGGAGCGGGCCCACACCTGGCCGAAGACTCTTATTATTTGTTGTCTCCCATACTCCATGCTCGTAAATTTCCACGTCAACGTGTGCGATGATTGTGGAAAAAATAAGGTCGACAAAGCCTTTCACACCCTGAGATATAGACATAAAGACTTACAACGCTCAGTCGAGATAATGCTCGTCTCTGATATTAATGTGCGTGGATAATTTTTCGTCGTAATAAATTCGGATTGTAATGTCCGGATCGCGATTGCTTCGTCAGTTTAGTTGCGCTTATTTCAATAAAATTTTCATTCGGAATATACTTCAGTGCGACCGGTTTTGGCATTACGTCGAAATTGATCACCGCCACCCACTCGGCTTACTGAAGCAGGAGTTATTGTGTACCTTCCATTAGCGACAGAGTTTTACAAATAAACATACATTTTTATAGACTTTTTGACTGTTATTTTCCGGAGCCCGTAATTACAATGTTACTTTACTAGAATACAGCCATTTTAATTAAAACCAAGCTTAAATATAAATATCTCTATCTAGCTACACCGTAATCTTCAACACAAGTAAGTACTAAGTAACAATAATCATTTAAGTGGATACGGTTGACTGTTAAGTGCAGAAATTCATAATAAGTGAAATACTACGCTATCAACTTGCATTGCCAATAAAAAATGTTTTTTCTAACTTGCTTTTTTCTATAAAAGTTGAAGAAGTTAAATATTAACTCCAATGTCCATTATTATAACATTCATGGAGGCCGTTGCTTTTTTCTAATACAGTAACAATACTATCTAAAGATAATTCCTACCTCTCTTCATAATAGCACTGGAGTGAGGATTTGAGCTCTTAGGGATCAAACTGGAGCAGTTCCATCGATGCCAGCGGAACTGGTGCTGGCATTCCTTGACCGCCATTTGAAGACCCTCGAAAGCGATCGCGGCCGCATCAGGTTCCTCGTTGCAGACGGCTCTCTGTTCCCTGGTCAGTCCACCGACCAGACGACACGTTAGTGCCGAGTTCAACTTGAAATGCGACGGCAGGATATTGTCCCGAGAACTGTGGAATGGAACAAAATTTATTTACTATTATTGCAATTTCTGATGCGTATTCTGTAATTTTTTTTATTATTAATTTGGATTACTTCAACGAAATAGTATAATTTAGAGATTTTTTTAGGTATCCTAAGACGGATATTCTGCTGTAATGCTATTGTGTTAAAAAGACTATTCTTTCTTCCGTATAGTATTTAACAGTAGAATTGCTAATAGTTAGAGCGGGCGCATACCTTAATAAACTATCGCACAATGGTTGTGCGATTGTCTATTGTTTTCAACCGATTTAATTGTTTAGTTGCACAACTAAAAATCGAGTAATGTGCGCACAACCATTTTCATAAGAATCAAAGCGCAACTAAATAGTTGTGCGATAGTTTAGTCAAAGGTGTGCGAGAGTTTTTAGATGTTAGTAAAAATCCACAAATTTTATGCTTGTTTAATGATTTTCGAATATCGTATAATAGGAGATATTCAACGTCTTGTTTTATCATAAATCCACATTAATTTAAACACAATAAAGATACATTAAAGTCGACTGTTTGTTGGGTTAATAATTTACACGTTTTTCTAAAAAAAATATCACCACTAATTGGTAGCTGCTTATGTATGTAATTAACGTCATTATAATTAATTTATTCAGAATACAGATGCTATCGTCGCGAGTTTCGAATTGTTTATTAATGAAACAATTTGTTAAACAGCTCCTTAGCATCGGGGAATATTTTTAAAACATCCGAACGATGGAACTAATGAGCTTATTTTATGATTTTAATTAATAAATCTGTGGAAAGGTTAATCCTGGATACTTTAGATATTCCGGTTATGACAACGAGCCCACACGCAAATCTGAACGTGGTAGAGGTCAATTTTTGTTTATAAATACTACTTTATGTCTTTTAAATGTTAAATGTTGCAGATGATATCTCAATTAAATTATTAATATGTGTTTAATCTTGTTAATTGGCTATTCCGTATCACTTTAAATGGACTCTTTTTCTAATATAGATTTGGACATTAATTATGACAGATATTTGAATATTTGTACTTATTATTTGTGTGTCTGAGGGTTACGTTTATCTATATTAAAGCGCACACCTTTGTCTAATCTTACTAATGTTATAAATGCGAAAGTTTAGATGGATGGATGGATGTTTGTTAGAGTTTGTAGCCTAAACGGTTGATCAGATTTCGATGAAATTTGGTATAGATGTGTAGGATAGTCTGGAAGAACACATAGGCTACTCACTTTTGTTTTTTTTTTTAATTCCGGACGGTGTCGCGGGCGAAAGCTAGTCTATAATACAACTGTTTAGTCTCGCTTCGATTCTTATGAGCTTAGATGTGCGCACATTACTCGATTTTTAGTCGTGTAAATAAACAATTGAATGGGCTGCAAAACAATCGACAATCGCACAACAGTTATGCGATAGTGTAGACAAAGGTGCCCGCTCTAAATGTTAGTTGTTATATATTAACTATTTTTCTTTATAAGAATTTTTTAAAGCGATTAAATTAACAGAATGTAAAGGTCTGGAACAATTCATGTTTATATACGAGTATTTGTCTATACTTTTGTGATAATAAAGTCAACGAAAGCAACGTAAAGTGTTATATGTAATCGCAGATGTGACACTTCAAGTTATGATGCCTCACGTAGCTACCGTCGGCTAACGCTTCTCTATCAGATTGGACCGAGACGTTTACTATCAAGATTGGGATGGAATCACACCAGTTTTGTCTTAGTGTTGACAGAATTTTATATCCAAAATGTACTCCAAATATTATAAATAACCTCTTAGTTTGTCTTTAAAATTTGACATTTAAAGCAAAGGAAGTGGGGAAGATAAAAGGGTGAGTCTTGCCAAGATTATAACAATATTGGAGTAGTTTTAAAGTGCATTAATTAAAGCATTAGATTGCGCACCCGACTCCGTCTGCGCGGTATTAAAAAATATTTAGTAGCCTTTGTGTTCTTCCAGGCTTTGTGCTACATCTAGACATATTTCAGTGAGATCCATTCAGTGTTAACTCTAACAAAATCCATTTGAATTTTTTGTATTTATAATATTAGTAAGATACAGTATGTAATTACTAAAACCTTCATCATGACGTATTGTTTCTTTAGTAATGTTTAATTTTAGCTCAAATCTTTACGAAAAGTAAACCTTAGGGTGCGGTAAAGTTTTCCTGGAAAAACTAGTTTCTTATCAACTTACGTATAAGTCAAGAAACAGTCAAGAACATCGTTGGTATAATATGGATCTAACCTATAAAAAATTAGTTTATTAATTTACGATTTTTTAAGGTTTAAAAATGTATATTTGAAGAAAAATGTTCAGAGTTTAAAAAGCTTAATTTCCCTTAAGTGTGAAATTTAAGATGAAGTTATAATTCTTTTTAAAAAACTAATATTTATTTCTATCTTCACTTAAACCGTATTACAAGAGAGTCCATATTATATGAATTGTAATATCACTGTAATCACGACAATGTTTTCTAACGACATAGCTAAAACATGTCTAAATATATTTTTATATAAACAATGCCATATTTCTAGTCATTTTCACAAGTTGCTATATTTAGTATTTCATTACCGAACACCAAAACGAATGGTAACAAAAGTCAAACAGTGATTTCCTTCTTTACATAACTGTGTCAGTTATCTCCACCTGTTCCCACGGTCGTGGAATGCCGGCGTGGCAAAGGGTGCGTCCGAAGACGAATTATATAATGTCACCGAACGATTGTCCACTTGGTTTATATTAAATCTGACTATATAAGCAATTTAATAATTGAACGAATAATTTAACCAAAGAGTTATTTCTGGTTAGTATAAAAACTGTCAGATTCAATTAAACTCATATTTTACTAGTGTTGTTAAAGTTCAAGTTAAAAGATATTTAATTCTTTAGATTATTTATTAAGTTCGTAATCGATACAAGAGTACGAAAGTCTTGTAAAGAAGTTTATAAGTCCAGCTTACAATTTACTGATAGTCTGATTGTCAATTGACTAAATTCATAATCTGTCGGTAACATAACTAGCGTTGAGTGTCGTCATTATTTGCATCTCAGTGTCCAGGGTCCCTCTAGTGTCGTTACTTTCCTACATTTAAAAGGAAAAAAAATTATCTGTAAAAACTAGATTTTATTTAGGAGTTACTCTATTTCTAAATGGACTATCAGTGTGGCCGTGGGTCTGTGGATTACATAATTTCATGTAACCATGTTAACTCCTCCCATCTTAAAAGCAAGCTGTCATAGTGCACCCCCTTTTTTATTCTAGATTTCTATAAATCTCGTCAATGGCGCTGGTAGCGTTAAAACTGCCACTGTACACCGTCCCTCTTTTTGTATTGTAACCTTTTGTGTACACTTGAGGCTTTATTATAATAGTTATGTTTCGTATTGCCCATTACGGAGGCACGACTATGTCGTCGAGTGGAAGAATTAGCAAATGTCGGGCCATCAGCTTTTTCCAACGAGTCGTTAAACCTCGACTGATCCAATTAAAAATCCAAGCGAAGCTTAATATAATTGCATCGAAAATTCCTCATGACGAGATAAAAACAATAATTTCGTGCTTTAAGACCTTGCCAGTAAAAAAATAATAAATCCGTCGACGGTCCCCGGGGCCGATGAAATTCTACGATACTCATTCAACAAAATTATTTCAATACAAATTACAGATACTTGAGTTCTCTCTGCGTTCCGACAATACTGCAAATACTTTTCTCTTCTCTAGCACCGCTTTAAACAAATTAAATGAATTTAATGCTTTACGAAAATGGACCTTAAACATTTATGTTACATTTCAAAATGTTATAGCACGAATTGTAGTTAAGTCTTTTTTGATACGTGTGATGGAGTCTGATTGAAATTCCGTGTACCAACAATGTACATGTACGTAATACCTATTTGTTCTGCTTATAATCTAAAGGGAGAGAGTAGGAGATACCGCTTGTGATTTGTGGGACGGTGTAACGTTTAAAAATGTTACCAATATACGCAATTAGTTAGCTCGATAAGGACGCGATTCCGATGGTAAAAAGTAAACAGTCTAGAATTCCCTGCGACCCTATTATCTAGTCACGGCTAACGAAGAATTCTTTTCTGTGAACTTTATAGTGGGATGTGGTTAGTTTATTGTGGAGGCAATAATCGTAAGACATTGGTTGTTCATTACAGATAAAGTCGTGTTTGTTTTGAATATGGCGAGAGTGAAAAATTCTCATTCACTTGTTTCTTTGTAGAATTGACGCAATAAATGCATGTGACGCAATAGTTGTTTTTTTACTAGTGCCTAGCTGTTGCTCGCGACTTTTCCTGCACGAAATTAAAAAATAATAAAAAGTAAAGACAATGTTACTCACAGATAAATTACCTTTCTAATGGTGAAATTTTTAAAATCAACCCAGTGGTTTGTACCTGGATTTAATACATACAAAGAAACAAATCTTTCGTCTTTATTATATTAGTATAGGTTAAAAGACTTCTGTGACTAAAATCTTAGTCACACTTTCTACTTAGAGTTGCCGCAGTCTTTTCGTCCAATAATTTGGTCAGGCTGTTAAATATAATGTAAACATAAAGTATTAACAACTATAAAGTGTTATTAGTAGTTTTCTTAAAAAATATAAATAAATATGTAGATTAAATAAAAAAAAAAAGGAGATTTGTATAGTTTGTTAAATTAACTTATGGTGGGGGATGGGTAGCGATTTGTAACTCTTACTCTTTTGTGCTTTCTTTTATTAATTTTTATTCAAGTGCACACATATGTTTAAAAGAAGGGGGATGTATGGTATGTAGAAATTAAGATTTAGTTTTATAAAAATGTTGTATAAAGTAGGCAGTCCATTATTAAATCAGTCGAAACGTCACTGCTGTTTAATTCATCTCCTCTCGTACATTTAAATATCTTTTCAAGCATCTCCATATATGTTTAAACAGATTAAGCTCTCGACTAATAACTCATAAGTCTGTAGTCTGTAGGCTCTTGTAAATAAGAGTTGAATTCTATTTTTACCAAGATTGCCCTGTCTATTCGTTATTAGCTCTTTATTTTAAAATAACAATCTAAAAAGGGCATAAAATATTTTATTGTTTAAAAGTGAAGTCAAATGTTACATTACGCAAACATTTTGAACCGAAGCGTCATCGTTTATAAATCGCTTTGATAGCAATAGGTTACCTTATCTCAGCTCGGAGCTTCTTCCATTAGCGCTCGAGATTGCACTAAATTAGTACATTGTTTATATCAATTACTAGTTAAGGGAAGATGCTCGCTTTAAGCAATTTTTTCTAGAAAAATACTCAACTAATGATTTACTAAAAACTATCTTCATTTGACCCAAGTAAAAAAACTTCTTAAGTAGCTAATGTGTTTTTCCGGACTATGTTATATATTTTTGCCAAATTTCTTTGTTATGCTTTGAGCCGCTCTTTGTATTCCTTCTCTTTCACTATTAAATTATAGAATTTAATATCTACATGAATAAAATAGACAATACTAAATGGAACCAATGCCGTGCTTCGTCTGATGAGTGTGGTGCCGGAGGCCTAATTTAAGTCCCTTTCTCTTTACCACCCTTTTCTTATAAGGAGAGGTTGGGAAGAGGAAGTGGATTTGACGGTGGAGGAGATGCATAGGAAGGGGAAATATCCTCTTTATGTGCGTCTCCTCCTCCGTCGTATAAGGGTAGGCAACGCATCTGCAATTGCGGATGTCTATGGACAGCGGTCGCTTCGCCATTTTGGCGATTTCAGGGGGCCGCTTGCTTGTTTGCCACCTTATGTTATAAAAAAAGGTGTTTGTTAATAGAGTTTTATTTTTATTTTTAATGAAAGATCAAACTAATTACTACTCAAAATATTGTAACAAGTCATTGTAGGCGGTGCTTGGGTGGTCTTATATCAGAAAGTAATTTCCGACTCATAGCATTGTTTGGAAATATTTTTTTTATTTCCATTCTAATAGATTATTAACTCTACATAATCGATAAAATAAATTTTAACCGAATATTCTAAAGTAAAGTTTTTAAATTGTAATTGTTTGATTGATTAAATATTGAATAATAGAGATAAAAAATCTAACATTAGAAATGTTAAGTAGATAATTAAGATATCATGTAGACTTAAAAATATTTAACTAAATAGACATGAATACTTCGATAGGTTCTATATTAAATTAATTGAGACGTTGTCAAAAGAGATTTTACTTTGAGATAAATTTAGCATAAGTAATGTTTTAATATACTCGAATGATTTGCGCCGTATTCGAACTTGTTTGATACTTATATGCATATTAAGTTACTAAGTTATTATAAATACTAGATGTGGTAGAGTCAAAAATATTTTTTTCTTTTAATATTGTCGTTACAGAACAAACCATCATAAAATGTCTTTGAAATGTAAATGTTCTCCTGTGTTATATTTTGTTTTGTATATTATGATTTGAGAAATTATTTTGTTTTCGAATTTCAGCAATAAATTTCTATTAAAGCCATCAAGTAAATGTTAAATATAATATAACGTTTTCATTATTTCTTCAATTTAACATATAATGAAGTAACAAACTTTACCTTTCAAATTATTTTAATTTTGTCGCAACAGTGTGTGACCGAAGGTGGTAATAAAATTTATAACCGATTTAACATATAAAATATCTTATAAATTATTTATTGAAAGTTACTTATTCCGCCATTCGTAACAGGTGAGGTCGCTATAAATATAATGATTCAATCGAAACGGTCACATATTAGGTGTGGAGGGATTTATTCGTAGAGGCAAGGCGACTATTTAAATGCTAGGTCTATTCCAGTGCGTTAAGGCTCGCAACTTAGCGAATAGGAATATCAATCGCGGCAAACAGCCCGCCGATTATGCAGCCACGTGCAGTGGCATATCGACTCACATTAGCATACTCTGTAAATCTTCGCGCTATTGGGTGGGCCGACAAATGATTGTCACCTTTTAAATTTGCATTCATTATCATTCATTATTCATTGCCATATCATTATTCATTAGTTCAGCCCGTCGTTGTCTACTTAGGCGCGTTTTGCATGATTAGTGTTGTGTTTTCCTTTCGTATTCATTGCGACGCGACGCCCCTATGTCGGGTGCTTGTTGGCTTATTGTTCGTGACTCGATTAGTCGTTCAAACGGAAAGGCAATTTTAAACCGAAATTCGTTCATTTTACGAGCTAAATTTGATTAACGTGAATTTATCACAATACGAATACGTCCTAATCATAGATTTGCATCACAAATGTCTTAATTCAAGATAAATTTTACAAACATAACATAAGAAGTGACTACTTACCTCGCCATGTTAGACAGGAGTATGAGTGAAAAAACTATAGTGATCGAAGACTTCAGAAACATCCTGCAATCTTCACCAGTGGTAAATTGAAATTTCATGTTGGCAACACTAGATCCTTATTTCGGGATCTCATCTTTCGGCTTCTTCAAACTTTTTTGTAAACTAATTCGCACAGTTTATCACAATGGAGATCGAACTTTGTAAAACAATTGAACTTCTAAAATAGTTCATGAACTATACTTAACTATATGTTAGTTTTGACGTGTGATTAAATTCGATTAAAATCGCACTGTTAATGTGGGAGTTCGCGTATTGGTGGTTGTCGCGTGCGTTTCGAGTGCGAATCCGGTGTGGTGTCGTGGCATGTGCCATCAATGATCGATCTGTTTGTTTACGTTCCGTGTGCCTTTGGTCGGGCGACGGCGGCGTGCGGCGGCGGCGTGCGAGCGCGTGGGTTGCAAGGCGTACTCTCCGCGCCGCCCACGCGTCTGGGAAAAAACGTTAGAGGGGCGTGAGGACGCCTTCCGACGGCCACACCTACTCGCTCATTATCCTTGTTTACGCGATCATTTCTCCCTCCGGATGGAGCACTGCTGGAGAAATGCCGCGTGTGCACCCACAGCGGTCTCGTCTGACAGTGGCACTAGCACGGTGGACGCACTCCCCGTCTATATAAAACGCCGCCCCACGCGTTTTATTCCCGACCATGGGAAACGATATCCCGTTGTTATGGGTCTTTTAGTTTTGCGGGGATATAAAAATTGCTATTGTGGCATGTAAAAGAATAAAAAATAACCCTGTTACATTAGATCATAACATTTGAAAGAGACTCTATGAGAGGAAATATTAGAATATACAACTAAGAGAGATTCGAACGTACCTTAAGTAAAATGGACAATTCTAGGACATCGCTCTATAAAATGTGACGAGTCTAGTAATAAGTGCATAGTTTTTTAAAATTCAGTGATACAAAACCAACTGTTAAATCCGAAATAAAACATTTTGTAACAATAGAAAACAATTAAATGATTGAGAATGGACCACATCGATTATCCGCATTACAAAGGCCAAGGGTCGCAACCCTTCTGTAGGGAGTATGCCCAACTACAATCACTTGTAGAGTAATAGTGATCGATGTCATGAACCAAATACTAAATACTCTAATAGATACTTGTAAACTTTTTATTTAAGTTTTTTTTTTTAATTAAAGACCACCGAATAATCCAGAGATTTGAAAAATACAGAGATTTTTTTAAATCTCTGTTTATTATAGTACTGAATGATTTAGCTTATTTATTCTTTTGGCAATAATTAAACCTTTTAAGAATTGTAGAGAAAAAAATATTCGTTTAAGTCTTTTGTAAAGAAATGTTTGAGAGCTTTAAGCTGAATTATAACTGAAAGTTCTTTTGACAATTTTTAATCTTAATTCGTTGTTCCCATTAATTCAAAAGGGAAAACTTACCTGATCTATTTTCTTATATATTTAATAATTTGTGGAAAATATCAAAATCCAGTGTATTATTGTAAACTTAACGGGATGTAAGAAACAGTATGACATTCGCAATTCAAAGACATCTGTCTCTGTTTTTACAAAGCTAATGAAAGAGATGAGTATATTTTTCATAACATCACTTCGGCAGTCAAAACACAGTAAGGAAAATATGTTCACAATTTATTGACTTTGTACAAGAAGCCGCTATTTATGCGTAGTCAGGTATTTCCATGTAAATATGACATCGTCGTCGCCTTTGATCTCCGCAGCACGCGGCGACACTCCAACAACACTTGTCTCTATTATAATATGATTTGTATTTTATCTTCATCTATTTTTAAATTAGGTTAATATACAAGAAAATCATACTAAGATTATAAATGCGAAAGTTTAGATGGATATTTGTTAGAATTTGTAGCCTAAACAGTTGAACGGATCTGAATGAAACTTGGCATTGATGTAAAACATAGTCTGAAAGAACACATAAGCTACTTACTTTTTTTTTAATTGCACGCGGACAGAGTCGCGGGCAAAAGCTAGAATAAGAAACACAAACAAATATAAACAAGAAAGAATTAAAATTGAATGTGGGTGTAAAGGTATCGAAAATATGATATATTTTGTAAAATAGGATACGCTTAAGAAAGGAGTGGATTGAGATATCATGACTGATAGAAATGTATGTAACAGCAGCACATACTGTCTCAATTCTTCAAAGGGGTGATAATGATAGCAGTTAATAAAATACATAAGATAATAGCTACATTTTTTTATTTTGTAATATAGATACCAGTATAAATAGAAAAAGCTAATTGAAGGACTTACGATATGATCATAATACTTAACCAAAACTTATTCATAGTAATATCTTAACAATTACTAGTTTTAAACGACAATAACTAAAGTATTTAAATAATTCCATTAAAATTAACTATTATATTGTCTATTTTGTTAACATTTTACGGGACTTTACAATTCTAATAGTGCGATGGTCACGACGGAATACCGTCATAAAACTGGTGGCCAAAGACGTGTGTTTTATTACGTCATAAACACGGTTTGTGACCATAAATGATATTAAAATTATTTTGAAAACACTTAAATTATCTTTGTAAATGGTGTTTTAGAAGACATGGGAGGATGTTCGAGGGAATACGTTTAAAACGAAACATTAAATTGTGTTAAATCTCTCGTTGTTTTATTTGTTTTTCTAATGCTAAGAATTTACTTTAGTAATATTTTGATTAATTGCTTGGTATCGGTACTGATATTATAAATAGATTTGTGTTTGTTTGAAATACATCGAAAACTAGTGAGCCGATTTGAAAAATACTTTCACCGTTAAAAAGGCAATTTATCTGTGAGTAACATAGTCCATATTATTTAATTTCACGAGGGCGAAGTCGTGAGCAGAAACTAGTAAAGGTATAATTTTCCAGCAATTTGATTAACTACAAATATTAAAGGCGTACAACTTTGTATTAATCTTTTAAAGTTTTCTTATTTAATAAATTTAAAGTAAATTTCATTATTTTAAATTTGAATTTTAATAGACAAGAGTACATCTTTTAATGTTTTTTGAAATCGTTGTCGCCCGCAACTTTGTTCGCGTGAAGTTAATAAAAAAAGTTAGTAAGAACCTTGTGTTCTTTCAAACTATGTTCTATATCTATGTTAAATATCGAGATCGTTCAGCCGCTGTATACACGTAGTAAACATATATCCATCCAAAGATGAAGTATTCTAATACGAAGTATTATTATGTCTACGATATTTGTTGCAGAATAGATTACGTAGTGCAATGTGTGTTTGAGACTACAATATCTACCTGCATCACGAAATGACAGACATTATCGCTTATAAATCCAAAGTGTATCGAATATAAACATCATACCGCAAACACGGCACTTTAATAATACATATTTGATCAATGACTAAAGGATAATTCCGCTCATTTAATGCGTTTAACGATAAAAGGTTCGCTCGATTGTCGGCGTAATGAATGCCTCATTGTCTGTCATTAGGACGTAAAGACGACGTTCGAATAAACATTCCGCGGATATGTTATGTTTACCGCATTTAATATTGAGTTGCCAGTTCAAATTTTACAAAAACATAATAGAAATATACTCGTGACTTAATAAATCAAAATGTCCAGTTAAAACCGTAAATTTTGGGCGTCTGTAGCGTTATTTAACTTCTCAAGCGTGCGCTGACCTGTAACTGAAGTGAGAGTCAAAATGGCGGGTGTGCCATAGCGAATTAAATTATACTACTTACTAAAAAAATGTACCTAAATTATACTATTTATCACCCCGCTCAAAAAAAAATAGTACCTTCTCTAGAACGAAATTACAGCGAAATTAAGTTATATTGTATTGTAATAAGTATATATATGTATTGTAAGCCTTATTGACGTCAATATGGCGGGTGTACTATTTTTTATTTTAACCATTACTTATAACTATTTCAAAACTGCTTTAATCTTAGATTCCTATGAATTTATATGGAGAGAACACTACTCGATTTTTAGTTGTACAATAGTTGAATTGGCTGCAAAACAATCGACAATCGCACAACAGGAGTGCGATAGTAGTCAAATGTGTGCGCCCGCTTTTACAATCCGCGGGACAAAGAGATTTTGTAGACGCGACACTATAACTACAAATGGTCTAATAGTATACACTACATATTCACTACATTACACTTCAGATAGGAAATACGCATGTAATACATATGTAAGTATACGTTCAAGGAAATGAATGACTTAGTCGAGAAACTCGGTAACGTCGGTAACGTCAGTATTTAAGTAAAGTCTAATATTTGTTGTTATACAATTATGTGACGGCATTACTTAACATAAAAGAAAAATTTATTGGTAGTAAAACACAATACTTACATAACTTACGTTTGTTTTTGATTATTTAAGTTATTAGAATAAGTGAGTAGTGTTTGCTTTTTCACGCCCCTTTTTAAACTGAATTTGCATCATAATAATGTTTTTATTTCGCCTGTATTGAATTATATTTTATACTACCTTTTATTTATACTTCCTTTCTTATTTATAACAAGTCTCTGTATATTTTACTTTTTTATTCCAACTTTGATTAAACTATCTCCAAACTGTTTAGTCCCGCTTTTATTCCTATGACCTTATATGGAGATGCGCACACTACTCGATTTTTACTTGTGCAACTAAACAGTTCAATAGGCTACGAAACAATCGACACAGTTGTGCGATAGTTTAGTCAAATAGTGCGCCCGCTCGTATTGTCCAAATCCCAATTAACATTAATGTTCCGAGACGAGATTATCTTGTGTAGGGGGCAGTGGTATCCGACTTATTCAACCCTTGAAGTTGATTTTAGGGGACGGTTTTATTTACTCTTCGACATGCGAAAAAAGACCCTGTCGATTTTATTAAAGCGCATTTGAACATTCCAAATAACAAACGATAGGTATTGATTTTTATAATAACTTGTATGTATTTATCTGAATTATTGTAATATTTTTAATTACTACAATCTATACTAACATTATAAAGAGGAAAGATTTGTATTTTTTGTACGAACTAAACTAAAACTCTACTAGGCTGATTTAAATTTTTTTTCACTATTATAAAACAACGTTATCAGTGAGTAACATGGCTATTTCTTAATATTTTTTTTAATTTCAAGAGGGCGTAATCGCGACGACTCGCGACCAATAGTTAGACAATAATATTGTAATACAAAATACAGTATTCAAGTGATCTTGATGACCAAACACACTGGCCAGTTGCCGAAGCAACTTTAATTATTATATTAACACTAGATTTCGCACACGACTCAGTCGGCGTGGAATTAAAAAAAAAACTTAGTAGCTTGTGTGTTCTTCCAGACTGTACTCTATGTCTATGCCAAATTTGATTGAGATCTGTTCAGATGTTTAGGCTGCAAATTTTAACAAACATCCATCCATCTAAACTTTCGCATTTATAATATTAAAAAAAATAATAACATGATTTTATCCCTAGTTCGATCAAAACTGTATTCTTTCAAAACAATTACTAATTAAAATATTGTTTCACATAAGTACTTGGTTGCGTACATAAACGGTAAACAATAATTGAAAGGCGTATTTGAAGAGAATGTATAGTTTTCTCTTTTACAGTTAAATCATAAAACTTACAAACATATTCTAAAATTCGATATTATACTTTATCTATATTGTATTCAAGATTAAAACAGCTTTAAGCCACTGGGGAGTTTTATGATTCCATAACATGGCAACACAATGAATCATGTTGCGCGATTGTGTTTACAGCACATAGCTCGAAGCTGACACGCGTCATTTTCTGTTATTATCAATTACCGCGCAAACGTATCCTCCATATTGGCTGGGAAACATTTGCGGCTATCGGTGTTGCCAGAAGCATTATTACCCGCTACACGGGGAGAATGTCTGTGTTTTTCAACTCTTTTCATGCTATCTCCATGTTTGATTTTCTTTGTAGTCGTTTTACATTGTTGCGTTTTAAAGTAAAGGGATATCGACGCGAAATTACGTTAAAAGTTGCTCTTTGTTTTCTGTATATTTATACAAATATTGTAAAGAGGAAAGATTTGTATTTCTGAATTTTTGGGATGGGATTTTTGTATGTATTGAAATAACTCAAAAACTACAGACCGAATTCAAAAATTTTTTCACAGTTAAAAGCTATATTATCAGTGAGTAATATAGCCTATAGGCTATGTTTTTTATTATTTAACGGGCGAAGTCGCGAGCAACACTTAGTGATATATATCAAAAATTTTTGACAACATAAGCGTTGTTTTCAAATTAACTTGTTGTGTTTCGTTTATTAAATGCTGACTATACCCTAATTATCCTTAACTTAGGATAGGCTCCAAGCCCCACAGTGTGGACGTATAGCCGGTGATGACGTTTGAAGATGACTTGTGATGATCCCGAAAGGTATGAAATTAGTTCATCTACATATATTACGATAAGCAGATACATTTAAGCTTTTAAAGAACGTTCAATAGATATTGAAAAAATTACAAAATATTCATTTACGATTGTTTCAGTGTCGGCATACTTTACAGTAATTTGCATTAATATTCATTTAATCATTAACAAACAAAATTTGTTTGTTTCGGTCACTTAAAAGGGCAATGTTTGCCAATAACCGCTAATTGCATATCATTTAATTACCATTAATAAATTTAACATATTATTAGACCACACTACTAGCGATGTTTACTTACAATGTAATTACAAACTGGTATACTTTGTGATAAGTAAAAATATTCTTTCAAAGTAATGAAGATCATACTAAGATAAAAGGATGAGACCAGGTAAAACAGTAATGAAGTAGCAAATACAGTGCTGACCTTAAGTAGGGACAAGGTCAAGTTGATGATGACGTCATGATTCTAACACTTCACATTTTAATTAATTAAGAGCGTCGGTGGCTCAGGTGTTTAAGCACTTGACTTGTAATCTACAGGTCCTGGGTTCGAATCCCATCATGTACCAATGTGATTTTCGAATTCCATATGTACATAATTTACCCGACGTTCTTACGGCGAAGGAAAACATCGTGATGCATGCACATATCGGCGAAGAAATTCAAAGATATGTGTGAAATCAACCCGCACTAAGCGTAGACAAAGTCTAGTCATCCTAACTTAGGGTAGGCTCCGAGCTTATTAGCAGGAAGGTATAGCTGTTGATAACATTTAAATTCCAATTCAATTAAAAATATATGTCATTTAATTAATACGAATTTTATATGGCAACCCTTAATATTGAGAAATTAAAAAGTTACACGGTCTCAATTTCATTAGTGTATTCTCATAAAGCCACGCTAATTGTACTAAAGTTTGTTGAGAGGCACAACGTAAGCACGATTTGAAATTTTTAGGGGGCAATATACAAGGGGCTATAAATCAACGAAGGGTCGAACTTGAGATTTAAGCTGGAACGCACACTGAACATGGAAATGATCTATATCAAAATAACTAGACTAAAATGTACGATTTTTTTTAACTCTGGTAACACGAAAAGAGGAAAATGAAGCTTCAAAGTTATTATTACAGTGTGTTCAATTACAAGTTAGGAGCGCTCGTACACCTTTGACTAAAATATCACAAAACTGTTTAGTCGCGCTATGATTCCTATGAGCTTATATGGAGGTGTAAATACTCGATTTTTAGTTATGCAACTAAACAGTTGAATGGGTTGCGAAACAATCGACAATCGCACAAAAGTTATGCGATAGTTTAGTCAAATATATCAATTCGACTTTTTAAATACTTTTTTATCATTATTCTGTTTGGTGTGCGACGATCCTAAATCAAATCATATACTCTGTGGCGGAGTCCAGAGATCGCTAATAGGGCCTCGCCGTTGTTACCGCGCTATGGTGTGCGGGCGCGGGCACAGGCGCGAGGCGGGACATCGTTAGCATGAGTATGCGACATTTCACATGGGCTAATTGCAAGCATTTAGCCATCTTGATAAACTGCCTTTGCTGCACTGTGGCTCTGTGGCTCTGCATTTAGCAGATATGTTGACGCATCAAACAGGTAAAGATGTGGCAAAAAATCAAGGTAAATTACACTGAATTCTGATACCTTCATTTAGTAAATATAGAGATTCTAAAACGGAATTATATACCAATTTAGTACTGTTCAATATTGTCAGGGCCATTAAAAAGTCAAACGTCGTTTAAATATCCCCTTTTCAAGATGCAAGTAACATGTGCTTATAGTTTTTTTATAAAAAAAAAATATTTTAATACCTCGGGTCCATCGAATAAAATGAATAAATTTCACTTAATGCCTATTAGCGCGTCTGCAGTTAACCGTATCACTGGCCTAGTATAGTATCTCGAGCATCGATTCCCTTCCATTAGCGTCCTCAGGCCCACTTGCTAAGCCCAATGATAATTGAAATACGGCCATAAACTTCGCTTCGTATGAACCGACTATTTACATTTATATTTTTATAGCTGCCAGTTATTTGATTATTTGTTAATTTACTTACCTTTTACAGGATGTTTCGTAATAGAAATGTGTATGTCTAAAGAGTTTTATGCATTCACAACTGCGCCTTTTAGTATTCAATCCTTTTAAGTCACCTCATAGTTGTGTAGACTTCGTGCCTTCTAGTGTAGAGTTTTTATTTAAAAGACGGTAATGTCCTTTCATATTTTCCTTTTTTTGCCTAACCTATATGTCTGCCGTGAATCATTTTCCTTTATGAGTTTTTGCGAACTTTCACGAATTCTCTTAATTTTTCGAGTGTTTCCCTTATTAAATCTACATTTTTTCCTACAAAACACCAACTAGTAGTTACACATATGCTATTTTTGTGATTATTCCTATTATTATTAAAGGTAACTGGTATTTATTCTACTTATTTTTAATTGTATATTATACCTTAACAAACCACTCTTTACATTCAGGATACTCAATATAGAATATAAATAAATCTAATAAATCGTAGAAGTACATAAATAGATTCCAACGATACGCAATGTGTCTTGAGCGTGGAGTCTACAATCAGACGAAGGTATTCGGGCCGTCAGCGAATGCCGCGTCAGTGATTTATGTTCCCTGTTCAGATGCCGCGGAGGCCGTAAGTGCACTTTATTTAATTATCGGACATTGTACAAACGTTAAATGAGGTTTTTTAATCTATTACATACCGTAGGGGGCTTTTTTCTCTAATGTCAATGCTTGTTTTGATAATAGTATTGTTGCAAAACACAAAGATATCCTAATTACTCACTATAGTCTAGTCTATACTTTTATTTAAATTTACGTTCCTTGTTTTAAATGTTTAATTTAACAATAATGAACTTTAAGGTTTCGATTAAAAAAAAACTAATAATTCTTAATTTGACTAAAATTACAAAATTCTTCATTCCTCGGTTCATAGTAGTTACCATATGAGATATGCAAATTCTATACTCACCATAATAAATGTCATTCAAGGAGTAGAAACCATTAACTGAATAAGCAATCAGTCTGAAACCGAAGTCGTCAAAGCGAAACGCAAACGCAGTATCAATGGTAGTGATCTGGCCCATTGAAGCGGGTAGGGCGCCCGGCGTAATTTGTCAGTGGTACCGATCGTATCGATATCTCGACTCGTCGATGCTCCAATCGATACGTTTATCAAGTTAATCGATCTAATTTCGTCAGTTCCCGGTGAGCGGTGAACGATGACCGGTGAGCGATGAGCACGCTGGGAAAGCCACCGCGGGTGCACAGTCATTCCATTTGCCTTAGATTAATTGAGATAGGCGTTCAAAATACTATGTTTTATTGATGTTTTATTCTTGTTAAGTTACTTATTTTGTATATCAAAAGAGGACAAGCAAGCAATGATGGCGTAATATTAAATCGTCAGGTCCTAACACTCACAAAAAATCCTTCACCTTAAAGATTTTTCTTAATATTTTTATTAAGAAATCCGTATAGAATCTCAAAGTTCTTTAAATCAATTAGAATCGATGTTTGCCTTCCAGAAAGCTCATTAATTCTACCAATACTTTCACGTTTACTTTTCTTTAGTAAATGTCATCTGAGAGACTTCGCTTCTGTGTGCATAAAACAGCTTAGTGCAAATCATTTTTGCTCTATGCGTTTATTATAATAACGCGACCACCGTGAAGACATCCGCCTAGACACGAGGATATTTGGATTGTGGTTTAATTACCTCCTATTGTGACTGTGATTCGACTCTATTGTGTTTGTGTACGATTCATTTCAACTTCATTATTCTATTTCTTTTTATTGTTAGGGTTCATTGAAGTTTAAATAGTCTGAATCATTTAAATGCGTAATTAACTTTTTATAATCAGGAATAACATGTGTTTGTGTGATAAGTTTGACAGTTTTAATATTTACTCATATAACAAATGCCTATTAGTATTATTATTATAACAGTATTGTATGTGTGTTTATATGATTTTATATGTAACATATGTGCAGTGTTCTGGAAATATGTAGACAGATCCCTACAGATCAAGACTGCTTCAAAGCAAATCAAACGAACGCTTTGAATTCTTCTAAATAACCTTCCAAGGTTGTTGTTGAAGATATTTCATCAAACAGAAATGTCAGGAACGTTCATAAAGACATTACTTTTTAGTCTTTCACAGATTAAAAAAAACTCATGAATTTATTTTACGAAACGCTTCGGGCGGGATTGTTTCGCGGCGAGTAATTTTGGAATTTGTAACATCGGAATTCGGTATGGAAAAACCGGGAAATGTTGATCGGCGAGAAGGGAGAGGGGGGAAGGGCTAAGGGATGTGGGCGTGCCGGGGGGCGGGGCGAGCCCTAGCGCACATGTTTCACAGACTATAAAATAGATACTCTATTGTCATGCCACAGATAATTAAATACCTTCTAACTGGCCACTTAATTTTAAGAACATATGGATTCTAAAGAATTTTGTAATTGCAAATATTCGACTTCTTAATTCTTATCATATATGTATATGAATTTAAACAGAACTAACATAATTATTAAATGATTAAACATTTTAAGTCATTGTGTGTTTGAATTTTTGTTTGTTTAAAGCTAATGACGCGCTTTGTGTAGACAATTTACACACGGACGTATTATGTATTCGCAAATAAGGATATAGTGCGTCAAACTAGACATACATTTCCATTATATGACAAATACCAATAAAATGATTCTTGCGGAAGCAAAATTGTGACGTAGATTACGGTATTTCTTTTAGCTAAATAAATCAATGATGAATGCGTAAAACGGAACTACACCAATGACGAATCACTTGACGATACGGCTTTGCTTTTAAAAAATATGTCTAACTAGTTTTCGCCTTCTACTCCGTCCGCGGTAAATTAAAATAAAACAAAAGCGAGTAGCCTGTGCCATTTCCCGACTATCCTCTACATCTATACCAAATTTAACCAAAGTTCGTTCAGCCGTTTAGGCTACAAACTCTAAAAAACATCCATCCATCTCAACTTTCGCATTTTTATTAGTATGAAGTATGATTATATTTGACGAAGATAATTTTTAAAAATATTTTAAGCCTAAAAATCTTCTTATTATAATATCGGCAATGTCACGCAAATAATTAAGTTATGACACGTCAAAATCACTGTCTTATAGTCTGTGACGCTTGAAAATTGTGGTCTCACGGACCGATTCACTGATACGATCGCTTGATATCGCACAAACTTTTAATCTGCGACTGGATTCACCTTTATTATTAGTGTGATAAGGTTTAATTTGTGTCTTACAGTTGTTGTATAAGTTTGTTATCGGTATATTAATGTGTCAATCGCTCCTCCTTCGAGACGTCCGATATTAATAATCATGTCAATCCGTTCGTGAGAACTCTCCAAAGTGACGGAGTAACTATTAATTTGGGTATTACAACGATTATTGGGTAATTGTCGGTGTTGGTTTGCGTCCGTGTTATTAAATTTCATTTAATTTTTATATTAGTCTGGGAGTCGGCTGAGTCATTCGGTTTTACGCCCGCTTTTGTATTCTTTGATGTTTCTTTTTACTCTGTCAATTTCTGTTGTGACTTATTTTTGTTTTGTAGCTCCTTCACAATATTTTACATTAAGAGAAACAGGATGATTTACAAGAAAAGTTAGACTGTAATATCATTTATTTTTACAATTATCTATACTTACAATAATAAAGCGTTAAAACACACTTCTTTGCTAAGTAAAATGTCATAATTTTTTTAAATACTTCTTTTCAAAAAAAATCCTAAACTTGCGACAGTTTATAAGCCTCACGGTTTTAATTTAGAGGGTGAATAAATGAAAAATGTGCGAGAAAGAGACAAAACTACAAGCCAATATCAACAGAGGTTGCCAGGTTTTAGAAATAAATGAAAAATGTCATGTGAATAAAGCACGGGAACAAATAGTTTATTATTATTCATTAATATACATAGTAGACTAAACATTTAGTTATACGTTTGACGTATTATTCAAGATAACATTTTAAACTATAATTAAAAGTTCAAAATCATTAAGTATTATAATTACAATAAAGCTAAAAGTGTTATTAACGTCGAAAACTAAGTGAAATGACTAATCGGTTAAGCTTTAATGACATCGATGACTAATTTAACATGATTTCACACTGAAGCTGTGTAAAGTTTGTGCCGCTAAAATGCCGCTTTTATTACTTTATATTTCTTAATGTCTTGATTTGGTTAACATCATTTTAGATGCGTTAATGACGACACTGAATTTATAATCCATACAAGTTAGAAAATAAATCACGCAAGTGAGATGGCTAGATTTTATCGTAATTAATTTAATGCATCTATCTCGCGTTTTCCTAAGTCATGGTGTAATGGAGAAATAAGGTGTGTAATTTTAGTATTTGTATATTTTTTATAATTTCATTGTTATTAATTGATAATTCAGATTATACCACAATTGCTTAGGGGTTTAATATATTAAATACTTTATTGGCATCAAGGATTTCAAAGATTTTTTCGTTATAAAGTACTAAATTAACCAAGCACGGATATAAAAGTTACACTAAATTCGAGTTTGTTTATTTAGGAGCATAATTTAATTGAGTTTTAAAAAAAATTAGCAGTATTTTAGTCGTCATTAGGTTGGGCTATTAGCGATCCATTAGGTTGGAAATTATATCGATCCGCGCCGGGCCGCTCGCATTCCGATGAAATTGGTAATGCGATAAGAATCTAGGGGTCGTTACCTAAAGCCCGCGCTAAAAGTCGAGCCTTTCAATACGTGGGAGACAGGTGCGTTTTAATTTAATAAGTAAATTGCTTTATACGGGAGTGAGGATGCAAATTTCACATCCATTAAGGATGCAGATGTATTATATGTCGTGCAAAACATTTTAAAAAAAAGTATTGTCTTTTGAATATATTTTAAACTAGCCTTCCCGGTGCGGCTTCATCCGCATGAAATTATAAACACTTTATTATATTGTTTACATTTGTCAAATTCTCAATTGCAAATATCAAAATTACCGTTACCATAGTAACATTGCTTCCTCAATGTTGGCAGCTTGTAGTTTGGTCTCTATCCCATCAGATGGTTTTTTTTCAATTGAATTACCCTTTAAGTTTAAAAGCGAGAAAATATACAGCCTAATGCTAAATATACAGCATGTTGTAGGGCTTCTTATTAATGAAAGAATTATTAAAAAACATGCTGTTATTGCTGACCTCCTACGCCACAAAGTAGTGTGTGTTTACGCCTTATTATATTAGTATAGATTATAAGGAGGGATGCGAGAAAAGGCCACCTAGGCAGGAATAGCGCTGAATCCGCTTCAAAAATGTAAACGCGTTGCTTATCTTTAGAATTAGTCTGTATGTATTTGCAATTTCTTTTTTGTGGCAATAAATACATAATGTCGCGACGTCATCTGATGAGTAGCGAAATTCATATCAACATGATGGCTGTCGACCAACTTTGCCAAATGACACTCCAAAGTTTGGTTGAATCGTTTGGTGTCTGAAGTGGGATATATCCGAAGAATAATCGAGCTGTATCCAGAATGTTCGATCGCAGCGAGTAGCGAAAATGACATTCGCGAAAAGGTATCTTGAATATTCGAAGTCATCGAGAATGTTCCATTATGAAATTTATGTAATTCGTACAGGAATTTCACTACTCATCAATAGATGACGTCGCGACAATATTCATTCACTCATTCATTCAATGTAGCTTTGGAGGACGAAAACCCGGTGCGCCGACCCTACGGGAGTAGGATAAGGCAGGGGAGATGATGATTCATTCAATGTAGCTGTTGCTATTCAGCCATAGACATAGACGTGGTTCATCATCGCTTAAGTTTAGTCTAGCTCTGTATCTCTATTATTTTGATCACTTGACACCTCATCCTCGCGCCAGTTATCACGCACTAAACCTACAAGATTTACTTTCAAAGTCACATTAACGTCAGACGTGCTTCGGGACTTCTGCTTTGTGTAAAGTGCATTGATAATCTAAGCCATTCTTAGGAGAGCGGGATGCAGATGTTATTTGCTAGAAAACCGAAAAGGATGGATGATGTTGAATTGAACATCAAAATTTTACAGCGTTTTTATTACGCGCGATGGATCTCTGTGTTTACACAAGGCGTCCGGTGCGGCGCGCGCCCGACGGGGTGTAGGAGTGCTTGTTATTTCAATTATTTTTTTAATTTAATTCAAAATAAATTTCACGTCTAATTTAATTTCGCAGAATTTTTAAGATGTTTACAAAGTGCGTAAGTGTAGCAGCATCGTGTTTTGGAACTAGAAATAATGTTTCTAATTTAAATTGATCTATCCAGAATCGAAAATTACTTATAACAACCATAAAGGAAATATGTCTATTAGCAAGATCATTTTAAAATAATCTAATCTAAAAATAATCTAGATATGTAGTACTTACAATTACTTTGTGTTAGTCTACATTCTAATATTTTTTTGTCATAAAAATTTTCAATTCTAAAATACGTCTATAAATTTCAAGATGGCGCAACAAGCACTGCTGGTGTAGTGGTATCATGCAAGATTCCCATTCTTGCGACCCGGGTTCGATTCCCGGGCAGTGCAAATCTTTTTGTTGTTTTTTTTTTCATTATTTTAAGACAAAAATTCATATAGAAGTATTGTTTCGTATTTTTGTACTAAATGTTTATCCAGCATTATAAAAAAATAACCCTAGCGAAGTTAACTAATATGGTAGAATACCAATAATTCTTATTCCGTATGAATGCGGTAGGTGACATCAGAAAGCCGCCGAACTTAAGCCAAAGATTCCTGCGGCCATGGGAATGAAACAAATTAACCGAATTCGCACATAAATTCCAACAAAATTCATTCGCTTAGTCATCCGTTAAATTTTTCCGAGGCAGTACATTTTTCTATATCTCCGATACGTGTAATTTTATAACTTTAAATAGACAAAAAGAAAATACGAATTACAATAATTACAAGATATTTGACCACCGTAATGTGGAACGGAATTCCTAAAGAGACACTGAAAGAAAAAGAAGATATGAAGCGATAAGACCAATAAATATAATTTTCTTTAGGTATATCCATATGTTGATATAATAATGTTGGAGTTTCATTTTATTTAATTAGCCGCAAGTAAAGCAAGGCACGCTCAATGGGTCAACCACCATTGTTTAAACACAACTAATTAACTAACTCATTTCACCGCGAACTGGCACTAATAAAATATTATTCTGCGTTATTAAGAAATTATTGGTTAGCGTTTGTAGCACCGTTGTTTTAACGCTCTTGTACTTCACCGCGTCCGTTAGAATAACATGGATCTCATTTTAAGAATTGAAAATAAATAAATTATTGTCTAGTTTTTACTTTGGAATTCTCATTTTAAGGTAAAATGATTATTAAACTTAATTTTAACTGTTGCGTTGTCAAGAGTTTTCTAAATGACCTTAATGTATGAATCCTAATAAGGGTATGTATGATAAATGAACCTTTTGGAGATTGAGGATTTTGAACGTAGAAATTAAAATCGTAAGATGTGATTACCCGAAACATATTTGATAAAATTGGACTTGCTTCTGTAAATATCAAGATGTTGTAAGCTTACAATACTATTAACTAATAGAACAGTAAAAAATATAACAATATAACCTATGGTTTTATTTCCTTTAAGAAATTGCCCCATATAATGGTAGTGTGCTAACACATTTAAAATTAAAATTTTAAATACTTCTTTGAGAAACATTAATCTAATTGTGTTGAAATATACGAATCAGATTAAATAGCGGTAATTTAAATATAATCTGTACCATATATTTAATGAGGCGTTCACGGTGAGATGCAACAGGTACGAGTGTATTAGATGTCCACACTAGATTATTATTACTTTAGGCATATTGCCAGACGTTTAACTCTCGTTTGTAGATCTAATTTTGGTTCATAATAAAAAAAAACACGTGATATAGAGACCGTAAGCCAAGAGAAAGTAGTTATAGTAACCTGGCAGTAACAAAAATTGGAACAGCTAATGCCTAAGCATTATATTTTTTCATATATCTGACAAATTGTAATATTGTAGTGTATTTATGTTTAATTTAAAACTATTAAAATGTTTCGTTTATATTAAAAGGAATTGAGTGAAAACGATTTCAAAAAGGTAGTTCCACACGTTTCTTTCGTTAGATCAACGAACAATAACTCGTAAACATTTATCACGCGTAGTAAATGAGTATTTTTAAGGGGGCACTAATTATTTCACATTTCAATCCGATCGAGCAGTAAAAACAATTTACTTTGCATTATCGTTCACTGAGTTTATTGTAACATTACTTAAGTCGCTGTTCAATAATAAAGATTACTATGAAAATTCAAGAAAATCCATCATACATTTTATACTAAGAATTTTATAGTATTTAGCATAATACAACGATTTAAGAAATGTATGACAATATTTTTTAATTAATAAATTTTTGTAATCAGTGGAATTGTTTCAAAACAGTTTATTAATACTATGTTTTTCTTTTTTTGTCTAAGAATATTGAAGTTTTATAACAGAAAAATATAATCTTGCCGATAAGATAACGTAAACAGATGTGTAGAAACGTTTTGCCTATTGTAACATCTCCTTTGATCTTCAACAGCATGTTAAATAGGTCGCCAAACGGATTACATTATCGCTTACTCACCCGCTATCATTAATTGCTTATCAAAACTTATGTATGGTGCATCTCTAAATCATACTAATATTATAAATGCGAAAGTTTAGATGGATGGATGTTTGTTAGAGTTTGTAGCCTAAACTGCTGAACCGATTTCGATGAAATTTGGCACAGATGTAGAGGATAGTCTGGAAGAATACATAGGCTACTCACTTTTGATTTTTTTAATGCCACGCGAACGGTTTTGCGGGCAAAACTAGTAATTTGTATACAACTTGATCGCTCACATTGCCTCATGGATCTTGTAAAAGAATTGTAATTTTCTTCTTTGCAAAAACAAGACGTAAAATAAAAAGAGATCAAGGTTCTTTATTTAGTTTATTTACAACTACAAGATTAAAGATTAACGCAATACTATTAATAGTTTACACACATTCAATTCACGCACAACAAGGTATTTAAATTTAAAAAAATACACTATAAATCTGATCACATCTCCACTGTCCTTCCATTAGACTGTCCGCAGTCAATATCCTTTCTACACGCGTCATTATAAGTCACAATTCATTAAATTTTTCGTCAAGCTTACAATTTCAATAGGGCTGTCGGGTGTTCGCCGGCCAGACATATCGACATCGAGATCTGAGATCACTATCGATACCCATTCCCGCACAGTCACTTGACCGGGGTGGCATCACGTCTCATTGTGTTACAGCTATCTAGTACCATATTAAGCGTCTAATGTATGGAATTTCATATCAAGATCCTGAATCGATCCGTAAGCGTATAATGTTTTAAGTTCATTTTAGTATTGAAACGATCTTTCTCAGATCACAGATTATGACATAGCTCGTAAGTTGAAAGCTAATCAAAATGTTTTAATCGATGATGAGATAACATTAGTGTTGTGCTCTGATCTCGGAATTAAATATCGATAAATTGTCATTCAGCCATAAGATAAGCACAACTTTTCATGTGTTACACTTATCTTGATTATTACAAATTTCACAAGAAACGAGTTTCTAACCACGATTGGACTTAACTTAAAAACTTATCTTGATTGTTTAGATTACGGTGGTGTTACAATTAATTAATGTTACACTTTATGTTATACTTAGTAAGAACTAATTCTACTAAGCAATATATTTTCTGTGAACATAAACGTTACATAAAACGTTTACTGAAATCTATTTTTCTCTGCGTTTAATTCTGATATCGATTAAATCGAAATTATATCGATGTATACATTCAGATACTTCACTAAATCTGAATAAATTCTTTGCATTACTTTAATTGATTTGTTGGATATTTTTAGTTGAATGAGTCGCTATTAATTGGAATTTTATAAAACTTATCGTTTTAGGGTACCGTCCATTGGATCGCTCTAATATTGACAGGATACGCCATAAACATTGATTTACTAGCTTTCGACCGCGACTGCGTCCGTGTGGAAGAAACAGAAGTGAGTAGCCTCTGTGTTCTTCCAGACTATACTCTACAGCGAAATTTCATCGAGATCCGTTCAGCCGTTTAAGCTACAAACTCTAACAAACATCCATTCATCTAAACTTTTGCATTTACAATAGTATTCAGATTAGTAAGATTGCAATTGTTTATTTCTTAGTTCATCTAATAATGAACTTGAATTAAATTTTCACTTGTGTTTCGGTCAACTACAAATTTTATTATTCTTAAAATCGAATTGCTTAGCTATGATTGCCTGGTGGGCTACTTATACATATCAATCGATTTGTTAGCATTACGGTCAAGTGGCAAAAAAGTCGATGCTTTGACTCGGACATCGGAATCGTTTTAACCGGAGAGCACTCGAGGCGTTTTGTTTGCTCGAGAGTGTTAGCCCTTTGCATTCTAGAGCCGAGCACCTGAGAGGGCTTATTTAGTTTACCGTGACAAGAGCATGCGGTATTGTATGAAGACCCGCTTCTACCAACTAAAGGTATAATCGTAAACAAATGATTGTCCATCACTATTTTAATGGTGAATGATTTTATAGTAATTGAGTTCTTTAATTGATTTGTTATATACATCTATACTATTATAATAAAGCGTAAACACACACTACTTTGTTGCCTAAGATGTCAGCAATTACAGCATACTTTTGAATAATTCCTTTTTTTTAATAAAGGTCTACACTTACGTCACGCTTTAGGCTATATATTTTCACGCCATTAAACTTGGGGGGTAAATATTTTGGATAAAGACCCTAATGTGGGAAAAAGACCATAAGTAAATTGCTAAGGTTTGTTATGTCATGTCATTTTGACATTTGCTATTGACAATTTGACAAATGTTAACAATAAAATAAAATTTTCATAATTTCATGCGGACGAAGCCGCACGGGAACAGCTAGTAGGTTTATAAAAATAATTATTAAAACAAAAAGGTTTCATTTAATTAAATTTAAATTGTCATACATAATACTATACATAAATATCATTATAGCTAAAGACTAACGGTATCTAAATAAACACTTTGATGGTACTAGTTCAATGATCGCTATGAAGTTATATGGTGCGCACACTCGTTTGTTAGTTCTGCAACTAAACAGTTGAATTGGCTGCGAAACAATCGACAATGTCACAACAATTGTGCGATAGTTTAGTCAAAGGTGCGACCGCTCCGAAATAGTGTTGTGTTGTGCATGCATATCGACATTTTTACGAGAAAATTGTGTCTATCAAAGGTTTTATAGTATTGTGTTTTTAATACAAAAGAAATGTATGAAGTCTTCTATTCTGTGTGGAATAAAGAGTTAGGTTAAAATATAAATTGTACGTAATAGCGCGGCGTGAGAATATCCTTTGTCGAATTCTTGTCAAACAATGCTTTGTGGTAATGATTCTTTGATGTTAAAGAAGCGAATTGCAAGTAACCTGGTATATTCCTTTGAAAACTATACAGATTGTAAACAATTATTTCATAACTTTTATTCTCTTGTAAATAGTTTATTGTTTACATAATTTATCTGGGTTAACATTTTTTACAATGTTTCAGTTTTGAAATTACAAATAAAGTATTGGTATTGTATTTGAAATTGCGGATGTCTACGGACAGCGGTGGCTTCGCCATTTAAGCGAATTCAGTTCGCCGCTTGATTTGTTTGCCACTATAATTTAAGTTAATAACCTTTTAACAAACATTCACACATCCTTTTGTTTTTATAATATTAGTAAGTAATCAAAGTAAAAAAAATAAATTGATTTTACTGTTTAAAGAGGATAAACTTTGTCTTTGTCCTTTTAAAATTAACAATAAGTCTTAAAATTAACAACAATGACGTTTAACAACAAAGACTAGTAAAACACAATCATAAACGTGAAAAGTTACGCATGAAAATCTAAGGTCTTTGCACTAACGCGGCAAATGACGCAAGTTTTTTCGAACAAACATCATAAAGAGGAAAGATTTGTATTTATATATGTAATATATTGAAATAACTTAAAAACTACTGGGCAGATTTTAAAAATTCTTCCACCAATAAAAGATCCGATATCAGAGAGTAAGATGGCTATTTTTTTCTTTCCACGCGGACGAAGTCGCGAGTAACAGCTAGTATTTAATGAACTATATCTATACCAATAATATAAATAGAAAATATTTGATTGTTTGTAATGAATAGGAACCGAAACTAATTAACCGATTACACAAATTCTTTCACTATTAGAAAATTACGATATCACTAAATGACATAGGCTATAAATTACATACAGGAAGGGTATGGATATGACAGAAAAGTGACGTATTTTGCCACAGGCGAAGCTCAATAGGCAATGATATACGTTAACTATATCTTAAGTGGCGCAAAAAGTGTTTAGGCAGTAACGGCCAATCAATGTAAATAATTGTCTTGGAAACGGTGAACGTCTGAAAAAAAGGTACATATATTCAATGCAAGCGATTTCGCTACACATTTGTGGCCTCATAAATACAGAATGTTTACAAGCAACATCGCTTTTGACGTTAACAGTTCAATAAAAAACATTTATCACTTTAATGGTTTTAGCAGCATTTTAAGCCCCATCTTACTTTATGTTTGAAATTTTTATATGACCTATCAGACATTTGTTATGAAAATTAATGAAATATTATAGCTCTGAAATTGTTTTTATAACATTTATATGAGAAATGTTATCGGAGAGTTATTGCTTGGAAATGAATTATAGCCGCTTAAATCTCCTTTAAGATACTTAAAAAAATTTATGAAAGTGTTGAGTGAAAAATTATCAGTGCGTGTAATTTTTATTTGATTAAAAAAAGCAAAGTAAAGCTACACTTTTTTTCAATTAAATATCAAAATTCTAAGCAAATTAGTTAAGTCAAAATAAAAAAAGGTCAAGGGCCATGAGCGTCTCGGGGTCAGCATAGAGAATGAAAAATAACTATGTAAATTATTAATAAAAATCAAAATACATTAGGTTCTTACATATCTACATAGATAACTCAATGGCTTGTTGGATTTTCCTTAAACATTAGGACCACATGATGTAAAACAATCTTTTTGGAATAACAAATAAATTTTACTACTAGTCCTCTCCCCCTAGATCATTAGCTATCATGTCCAGTGCCAAAGATGTCATTTCAAAATCTGAAGTTACGTAGCATTAATAATGTAACCCGTTTGCTTACTTAAATACATTTGGTATAAAATTAAATGTAAGTATAGACGCAAGACATTGCGAGCAGTGTCCGTTGCATAAAACTTATAAAGTAGTGTAATGTTAATTATAATTTTTAAAAAGATAATATTTGTCGCGCCTCGCGTCCAGTCGTCGGTTCATGTTAGTGGCGTCAGGTGCATGTACACGAGATTGTTTGTTTAACACAATTAGCGTTTCGCACGTGTGTTCTAATAATAAATGTGTACCGTACGCCTCACTGTCCATCACTCGCTCCCATTCAGAGAGTGTCTGTTTTGTATTACTATTACCGTACTGAAAGTCGAAGAGCTGCACCGACAACTATGCATATCCGTGCACACCATTCAATCAACCATCGAACCATCAACGATCAATTAACAAACGTATTCGAATGCAATTGGAACTATTATCGCCTGCAGACGCAACTAACTTCATCACATATCCACTAATTGTTATATATGCAAAAATTTCGCATCAATTTTAGCCCATGGCTCGATATAAATGCCAAATATAGCCGCGGGACTGATAATTAACAAAATTTAGAAGTTCGATCAGTTTTAAATTGGTATTACAAACATGAGTTTTGAAAAGACCAACAAATCGCGTATTTAATTATACCCCGTCTCGATTATTGGGGCCCCGTTTGTGGATCGGTCGTAAGTTTTAAAATATATCGCCTACACTATTCCTAATATCGTGTGATTTGTCAGGCTTTAAATATGTTTTAAAGTAGAGGCTAATCCGTTAAATATTAGTCAAAATAGCGCGAAAATCGTTTTGCGGTGCGCGTGCGCCGGCCGGGGTGGGCGCAGGTGAACGTCAGTCTGCTCTGGGAGCTCCCGCCGGCAGGGAACCACTCACGCAACGCCGCGAAATTCGGTATTGTTTTTCGAAGTACATCGAATGATAACTTTGAGAATTATCGTGAGATTTCGAGTATTGTTATTGGACTGGTATGTGTTCAGTAAGGAATAGAGAGGCGAGGGCTAGGGGCGGGGTGGTTGGCCAGTGATGTCCGGCGAGCGATGCGGCCGGTGCTCATCGCCGCATGCTTGCTGCTGCTAGCGCCCATCACCGATTCTTGGTGGTGAGTTTACTGATCACATAACCTATTAATAAAAATCTTAAAATTTACAAAGAAATTTTTATCTCATTAAGCCCCTTCTTGTATAATTGACTAAGAGGTTATGTCAATTTACAGAAGCGATAGTAACTTAGGCATCTTAAAGTTTTTCTCGACTGAAATATGTGATATTTCATTTGATGTGACGGGTTCATAACTTGCATAGACTTTGCTTTTTAGAAATAGAAGTTTGAAGATAAAACTTAGCGTATGGATTTGGTTCTTATATATTCTGTATATAGCAAACGAGAACGCTTTTTCCGTTAATTAATTTGTAAGCGACGTATTTATACATGTTATTGATAATTTTACGCCAAGTAACTAAAGTTTATACCATTAAACTTTACAATTCACTTTCGTTCAAATGCGTGTAAAAACCTTTAGGGTTGTACAAATATTATTTTTTAATAATTTGAACTGTCTAGATTTATTATAAACACTATTCACACATTACACAAGAAAAAAAGCTTTACAGCACTTTAATTAAAAAGCTCATAAGTCTAACAACAGTTAACATATTATCACATATATCCTTCATACGCATAATTAAAACCTAAGCATTTTAATTTATAATAACGACAGTCAAACGATTGCAACGCATCAAACTAATTTAGTGAGTTCGAAACCTGATCGACGGGTTTGAGATTTTTTTCCGCAATCTGGATGCAATAAAATTTTCTGGGCTATCAAGACAGCAATAGGCTTGATATTGCCGGGTCACTTTTGATCTCATTTCTTGTATCAATAAATGTGTATTAATTTAACATTTACATTTTTTAGACTGCTCATAGAATTTTTAAGCATAGAGATTGGATAGGCAATGCTATATAGCATTAAGACAATGGTATTATGTACTTAGTTCTGTATGCTGGGGAATTTATGACTCGTTCAATCAGTTATTTCTTAATTCCTTTACAAATACGAATGTAGAGTAAGTCAATAAAGTATGAAAATGTTCTCACTTGGTTTGCTGAATCTAATAGTTTCAAAATCAATTGAAAAAGGCGTGTTTTAAATAAATCATTTGAACATTGTAAAACATTTTTAAGGCCGCCCTTGCGCAAGTAGCTTAGTTTAAGTATGCATATTGTAATTTTTGCGAAAAAAGAATTAAAAAAATAAAGAATAATAACTTCTACCACCGTTTGCGTAATGATTATTTCGCTTATTAAGAAGTTATGTAGATCTTCTTATATTGTATTTTAATAGTGAATCAACTTCTATTATTGTAAATGAATTTTCGCACAGCTAGTTACTTGTACTAGTATTAATACTGAGAAATGGAGCTTTAGCAGTAGGTGGCGAGGCTCCAAAGTAAACTTCATGTATTCAATGAGCCAAATTTCTCTGAACAGGGTTCTGTAACAAACAACCGTTAAAACAAAATAGAATTAACTGAAACATCGTTTATTTCTCGTTTATTCGTAATACATAATTGGAGATAATACAATTTTTTATATCATAGTTGCTAACGAGTAAGCGGCTAGGTTATGGACCGCTGACCATAGACATAACGAATTGTAGATACGTTTCCTACAAATCGACATAGAAGGGGACGCAAATATTTCCCCATCCTACGCGTCCTTTCTTCTAATCCTACATTTCCTTTCCGTGTAAGATAAGGGTTACTTTACAGGAGAGCGATTACATACAAATAGAATATTTTTTATTGTACAAACACAATTCTTTTTTATGTCTCTGAACACATTTGTCATTTGATTTTTTAAATGATTGCTTCTTCGTGATTTTTCCAACCAATAAACTGGTTATGTGCCAGTAACAAAATGACTATTCTGGTA
>NW_013525102.1:5545504-5571440 GCF_000836215.1 Papilio polytes
GAATATATAATGGAGTAGCCAATATAATTACACGATGAGATTTATGACAAGGAAGTGTAATAAAGGTGATTTTCAACGGCCTTTATTCGCGTCTGCCTTTATTTACACGTGCCAAATGTGGGGCTTGCTGGGCCTTTATTAATGAACAGATGAGTTATATTGTTAATTAACTTGTGTGACGAATGGGGAATAGCTGATAGATTGATGTTCAAAGATTATCGTAACGAAATAACATATTTATCTTACTAATATAAATGCGAAAGTTTAGATGGATGTCCATCGTAAACTGTAGCATGTTTGGTAGAGTTTACCACCTTAACGGCTATACGGATCTCGGTGAAATTAGGCATAGATGTAGAGCATAGTCTGGAAGAATACATAGACTACTTTTTTTTAAATTCCATGCGGATTTAGTCTCGGGAAAGTTGGTCAACTGTATTTATGACGATTATTTGATTCCTAACTTAGTTATAACATGTTTTAGTTTAACTTGCTGAATTTGTGGTTAAAATTCCTGTATTAAATTGCTCTTTTCATCAAAATATGAAGACGTAAAATCTTTTAGTCAGGTTATAAAAATAAAATCAATTATTGCAGGTAGCAAACATTAAGAATAAAGACCACGCCTATAATAAAAGGTTATTGAAAGTAGGATACATCTGCACATGCGGACGTCTATGGGCAACGGTTGCTTCACCATTTTGGCCAATCCCAATGACCGCTTGTCACCTTATACCTACTATAAAATTATCTCGATGATGATAACATTTTTGTTTATATACTAAATTCTTTGAGATATTGTTGAATTAACATTCTGTAATTTTCCTCAGTCCGCATTTGATCATAATAAATTCAAGGTCCCGATGCATAAATCTTTGAGCATAAAATTCAATAAAGTCATACCGACTGGTGAACCACCGCGGAGGGCAGTTTAATTTGCAATTAATCAAGTGCGGGCTTAAATTAGGCGATTCGAGCACGATCAACAAAAATTAATGTTGCGCCTAAAGGCCCGGGCGGTGCAGAAACGTGTTCCAGCACTTTACGTTTAACTTATAAAGATAGCTGGACGATATTGTTTTTCATTATTTTAATTGTTAATTGCATTTTTTTTCACTCCTTGAGGATTTTAAGCTCCTAACAGCAAGAGCGTAGAGACACATCAATGTAGTTTTAAAAAGGTAAACATCTATAAATGTCTGTTGTTGTAAATATTTAGATGGCCTTAGTGCGCACGGCAGGAAGCCGTTGGATACGGAAGGCAGAGGACCGCAATCTGTGGAAATATTAGGGAAGTGTCCAACGGTGGGCATATAAAGGCTCATGATAATGAAGTAGTTAAGTTTGTATTTGTGTCAATGTCTCAAATGTGGTTTCAACCTGATGGTTGGTCCTGACGGAGTTAAGAATAAAAGTGGAGAATGGAAGCTTTGAATTCAAGTATGAAAAGGCCTTTTAAATCGAAAAAGAATTACGTTAACTATTAGTAAATCTTAAAAGCTCTTGCAAAGCTTTTTTGCAAATGCAACTGTACTGTAGATTTTTTGCAGTTGGAAAATTCAATGGCTTGCAATTTGACAGCCAAATTCGCTGATGTCACCGCGAGCGTCGTTTTTTTATGTTGAATAATTTCATTTCGGCAACTTTGTGTCTGACACGTGATAGATTGATCCGGACGACGCGACGGGACGCGTAATTTGAGAGTGATTACAGATCATTAATGTTTCTTAAACCTTTATACGAAATAAGTAATGCTGTTTTGATTGTACGATGTCTTTGACCTGTCTAAAGTCGTAGTAATTAGCGAGTTATAAGGCAGATAACATACGCAAAAAAAATTACACGTTACTTTTAGCCATATATTCTTATCTTAATTGTCATTATCAAACTGGTTAACATTAAAATTACATACTTTATCCATTACTAATATTACCCAATAAAATATAATTTACCAATATATTTAACTTTATTAGGTGTTAGCCAACTAACTGAAAGATGTTGGTAATTAATTTTTTTACTAGCTGTTCCCCTGCGATTTCACCAGCATAAAATTATTTAATTGTTTACATGTGTCAAATTCTCAATTGCAAATGTCAAAATGACATGTCAAGACAAAACTTGGCAATCTTGCTTCCTTGATGTTGACAGCAACTTATGGTCTCTTTCCCACATTAGGGTTTTTATCCAAAATATTTACCCTAAAGTGTGAAAATGTAAAGCCTAAAGTGTGACGCAAGTGTAGGGCTTTTTATTAAAAATAAGAATTATTCTAAAACATGCTGTAATTTCCGGCATCTTAGGCAACAAAGAAGTGTGTGTTTACGCTTTGTTATAATAGTATAGATAGGTTAGCCAGTCGAATATCTTAACCCTAAAATCGAGTAGGTATAAGTTTTCTATAACATAGTTATATGTGCGATTTATAAAATTGCATTTATTACCTAAATCTAGTTTCATCGCTGTTAGATAAATATAATTCGAGATATGCACGTTTGAATGTTCAATGTATCTCCGGTAAGTTTCCCATTTGCAGATAAATGCAATAGTAAGCCTATTAACCTTTAGCAAATTATTGTTTCGCTTGTTACAGGATATATATTTCACGCTGCATAATTTAAGCGATAAATAAATTAAAAAAAAAACATGCGAAAAAGGGGTAAACCAATAGCATCAAAGAAGCAAGATTGCCATGGTAACAGTAATTGTTAGCCAATACCAAAAGCCTTGTTACTTAAACATTTGAATTTTGGTATTTATGAACTAAAACAAGGTTTTTATGCCACACGGATGAAGCCGCACAGGAACGGCTAGTGTAGAATAATTTGGCACGCAATAATGCGGTCACGTTTTCAAAAAGATAAGCCGTGCAAAAGATAATATCCAAGGATCAAAGTGTAACGGATATGATTTGCCGACGTGATAATGCGTGTGTTCAGAAATTTAATGAAATCTCCAACTATTTGTGCGACATTCCTGAACACAGTAAAGTCACATTTGATATTGTACTGCCAAGATTACAACGTATTAATCCAGTTTAAGAAGCCAAGAAATTCTACGTCGAAATAGAGAACATAAACATTTACATTTAAATTGTTTGTCACATCTCTATATCCACACAATTTCATAGGCCTGGTTGAATATACTGTTTTCGCTATATGTACCCACTTCATTATTTATTGATCAAGATCGCATTTCCTAGGCCTAGAAATATATATGTTTAAATTACCATAATTCGTAAAAATTCGCGCCGGGCGCTAGAGTCACCTTAAGGTCTTATTTCATAGGATAATTTTCTATTCAAAACCATTAAACTGCGATGGTTAAAAGAATTTATGGATCAGAATAAATATAACAATAACTCTATTATCCAAGTTTTAAGGTTACGTTTGGTTAGTTTCCTTTCAAGAGATGAAAATTGCACAGATGCATTTAATTTTCCAAACGATGTCTTAAACATCCTAGACGTTAAAGAACATTGAAACAAATTACAAGAAGCAGAAATTTCATCAAAATTAAATTAACACAAACTAGTCTATGCAACTAGCTATGTTTGCCTGTCTGTCTGTTACCATTGAAACGACAGAGTACATTTTCCAGAAGCGATCTAAAATGTATTCGCTTAGAGACATCGACTGGCAATTTAGATAAAAAAAAACTGACAAACCGACCTTGATTATATATCTTAGTAGCGGAATAGTGTAATATGTAACTCAGTCTATACTAATATAATAAAGCATAAACACACACTACTTTGTGGCGTAGTATTTCAGGAATCACAGCATGTTTTTGAATAATTCTTCCTTTAATAAAAAGCCCTACACTTACCACATGCTTTAAGCTATATATTTTCACGCTATTAAACTTAGGAGGTAAATAAATTGGAAAAAATCTTCATATGGGAAACAGACCATAAAGTACAAACTGCCAATGTTAAGGAGGCAAGGTTAATTTGGTAATTTTGACGTTTGCAAAATGTAATTTGACAGATGCAAATAATGAAAATAAGTTTTTATTATTTCACGCGGATGAAGCCGCACGGGAACAGCTAGTCATTACTAATCAAGAAATTGATTGAAATCATTGCCCATAAAAGATGATGACAGACGTAGGCGCGGCCGGTCCCGTGCGCCCACGGCGTCGTTTCTAACTAAAGCATCGATTAGCTAATTAACTACGTTTTTATTTTAATGTCTAAACTATCGATAAGTAAACGTGCAGACCGACTAGGTTGGTTGCAGCTTTATTTAGAATCTAGTTTTACGATATTTCATATTTCCTTTATAAATTAAAAAAGTAATGGATGTCGCGATAATTTAAATCAAAATGTAGTAATCAATTCTTCTGTTTATTATTTTGTTTCTGGAGACTGATATAATTGTATAACATCGTTTCATTTCGTAACGTGTAAAAAAATTTTAACGTTATTTTTTTAGCAGTTTAAGATGAAACCCCTTAGTGTGGATCGACATTAATATCAACAAGGTGTATGAAAAAAGTTGAGATAAATTCGAACAAAATTATTTACGCTCCCCAAGAGTGAATTCAATTAATTTGTTTGAAATGTTACATTAATTTGGGTATCTGTATCAGAATTGTAATTAAAATACCACGTAAATATTTTAACATTAATTTGTGACTGCGATTAGAGTTGTTGCCTGACATTTTGTTTTAATTAAAGAGAAATACGAATTTAAAGTGTCACAACAATTTTTGGTAAATTGAAAGTGAAACTAATTTAGGTAGGTACAATCGCGGAAATTCGTGGTGTTCCACTTACAGCAACAATGCCTTGTTCCTTGCAACATGATAGACTAAGCCTCTTCTTACAAATAACCAATTAGGAAGTAGAAAGTTGCGTACGATTTGATATTGAAATTATCCATGTACTACTAACTGTTTTATTAATTCAGTAATATTTAAAAGCTATCTTCTTATTGGCTATAAAACGTTCAAACGACGATATCTTAATAAGTGGTACCAACAGATTCCCCGACTGTACCTACACATAGAATTATATTAGTATTACCTTGAAACTGTACTGCCGTAACACCAGTAAAACATTCTTGTCTCTGTTTTTACAAAGAGAATAAGAGGGAGGAAGTTGAAATACTTTGAAGTATTTCAACAAACGGACGCCACGATTAGTAATAGTGTTCTTTGGTAACTGATTTTAATTAACGCTATGACGTCAATTCGTGTCATTTACCGTCGAAGTGAAACGTATACAGTAACTGACCCAAACATTATCCAGTTTAACTTCCGTTTTCCGTGAATTTGTAATATATTTCACATGTGATAAAAATACTTTACAAACATTAGACTTCATTTTTAATTGAGATATTTTAAAGCATGAATTGAAGAATATGATTTTGAATAACCTTGTTCATATTATAGCGCGAAAAAAGTTTAGATAGATGGATGTTTCTTGAAGTTTGTAGCCTAAACTAGTTAACATATCTTGATAAATTTTAGCATAGATGTAGAGGATAGTCTGGAATAAAACATAGGCTACTTCTTTTGTTTTGCTTAAAGGCAAAAGTTAGTTTGAAATAAATTTTGAATTATGTTTTCGCTTGTTTTACTTAACAAAAGTCATAATTTTGTTCTAAACTGGGTAGTTACATAACAAATATTACTCGTAGATAATCAGACGTAAATTAAAATAAAACAATCTTTATAAAAAGGTACAGACGGATCCTAAGATTCCAGTTTTCGACGTCAATAAAACTTGATAACATTAGAAGCACAATTTCTCTTTTCACATCTAAGTAATTGGGAATTTATGCCCCTACCCCTTGAGATACGATGCTGTCGGATTTGTTTATTAACTTACAAACTACGTGTTAATGGAATCTAAAAAACTATAAAAGATAATTTAATAAAATCAATGATACTGTTTGTTTAGTTTTTGGTATGTCTACTCTCTTATAAATATAAACAATATTAATAATTGACTATACAATTTCATCAATAATTCAAGCAAAACTATCACAGAATTGTAACATCTTAACTCTTAAATTCATGATCATGTATTTATACATCAGTCTTTTGTTCCTTGCGCCATAGTGTATTTTTAAAAATCAATTTTTTTCCTTTATGGTATTTAAAGTGAGCGAGAGAACGAGCGTCAGTGGCTCAGTGGTGTAAGCACTGTACTTGTAATCTACAGGTCTTGGATTCGAAACCCGCCATGTACCAATTGGATTTTCGCTTTTTCGAATTTTTCATACGTACATAATACCCGACGTTCTTATGGTGAAGGAAAACATCGTGATGCAACCTGCACATATCGGCGAAGAAATTCAAAGATATGTGTGAAGTCAACCAACCTGCACTTGGCCAGCGTGGTTGACTATGGCCTAGTCACCCCTTATTAGGGTAGGCTCCGAAACCCTCGGTGGGGACATATAGTGAGCTGGTGATGATGATGATTTAAAACGAAAAATCGTGAATTTAAGGGGTAAGATGCCTTTTTGATATTAGCTAAGTTAGATAATTTTAACATTGGTAGAGCAATATATCGGACAATGCAACTGTAAATATGGAACGAATTGCGGACAGTCCTATTAGAAGAAGCCGATTTTTGCGCGCCTACATTTGATTAAGACACATCTGAGCCTTTTCCTATTGGCCAAGAATTTTTCTTATTTTTCATTAACATGGTCTGTACATTTTCTTTCTTGTGAGTTTTTTGGCCAATAAATATTGTTTTTTCTTTGCTTTTCTTTCATTCTTGTTCTTCAAGTTATCTAAATAAATATATTTAACAAAGCTAGACAAAATATCAGTTTATCTAGTTATGAATGTCCATGAAATGTACTCCTAAAGTGTTCCAACACTTACCACGTTTTATAAAACTGCGTACTTATAATTTTATTATATCTATTTGTAAAACATCAAAGTTACTTCAAGTATCGTTTAAATGTTCGGTGGGAAGATTGTAAAACTGCTACGTTCAAAGAAATTCAAATAGAAGCTTTATATAGCATTCATCGTTGGTGTAATTAAGCCATAAAATTGTGTTTATATTTGTTACCAAACAATCTGGTATTTGTGGGACAGATTGATATGTAGATGGGTATTAAAATTTTATTGCGTTCACGATTTCTGTACAAGCGTAGGCGATCAATTAAATCAGGTTTAGTTATCGGCTTTCCTATCCGATGTGTGCTAATTTTTTATCTCTTTTATATATTCCATAATTGCCAGATACATTTCGTTATTCGTTAATAGTTCTAGCTTTTACTTTTAAATATAATAAGCAATCGAACTACATATTTGTTACGATGACCGCGTATTTTACTAGCCACTAATTAAAATGATAAATGTTATCTATTTTCTTTTTAATACAATTTATGGTTTCAATTTACATTGCCTATTTTGTTTCTATTGCTAAAAATAATTGAAAACCAGCACCCATTAGAGTTGTCTTCAATATGTCAAAGATCAAAACAAAACAGACTATAACACATTTTAATACCTAAGTACATAATCTATGCCGGATACTATTTTTTCAAGAAGACGTTAAAGAATTTTGGTGATAGTCTGTGCTCTGTACATGTCTATGACGAGTGGTATAGTGGAACTAGTTCATTTAGCACCGGCAGTGGTGCGATGGCCTGTCGCACGCGGGCGGCCGCCCGCGCTGTTTGCGGTGCGCTTAGCGGGGCCACGCTAACCAGCGCTGTCGTTGCATTAAAGAACAATCATGTAGACACGCCACATGGTATAACGTGCTTTAGAGGCGCCCTTTTTAGAAAACCTCACCTCTCTGTATGTTATCTGTACTTACTTATTTTAATAGGCTTTTGTATGTGAGTGTTGTGTAATCTTTGAACTTCAACTCTGAAGGTAAATTATACGGAAATTAATGAAGCTGTACCTTTATCTACTAATAATAAATTACATACCAACTTGGCGATATCACAATTAAGAATGAACAAAGATTTCTATGTTTTTGTTACCTAAACAGAAGTAATAATTTAAAACAATGAACGCTTCGTATTTAATATAATCCTACAATATTTATGTCTCGTAAAATTTATTAAATAAAATTGATTTTGTACCTATGACCCACAGCTTAATCTATGAGACATTTCGTGTACAGAGCGAGTTATTGTGCGTAGAACTTCACCAATTATCGCATCTCGCACCCATTATGGTCACAAATCTCAGTGGCGCTAAAACCGCATTTCATAACAAATCGCTCTAAAAGGTAATATTTCTTAATCTTTTAATTTCTAAAGTGTACAAACTCAAAACTGACGGAACTATAGTAAAAGTTAACTGTAAAAATACAATAGCTAACAATAAGATGCTATGACGTATATTATACATACATACTTGGAAAGGGTTCTTTAATTTGATATTTTTGTTAAATAATAATGAAAGTAGATATTTAGTCGAGAAGAATTGTTGTCGATTGTAATCTTGCGGTAGCATCTTTCTTCAAAGACTTTAACCAAATAACCTTGAAATTAGGCAATGTATTTTCTATGCCGTAAACTCACAAAATGAGTACGTTTTGTAAACCAAATGCTCACTGAGCCTTGCTGCCTTTGTGGGGAAATAGTCGGGTGCAAATGTTACGTGACGCCACAAGTCAATTTCAATGTTCACTAATGGTAGTAACACATCTCAAAACGCTTACGAAAGCGAAGAAAAACTTAACAATAAAGACGCGAACGTCTCAAACCAAATTGGAAACGACACAGCAAACACGAACAGAGGTCGGAGCCGGCATGAACGCGCATGATGCGTCCACTAAAACCTTATGACAACACCGCTCATCGTCACATAAACTTTTAAAAGTGTTTGCTCACATACAGTGTGACAGAGCGATCTAGTCTGGCGACCAATGTTGACAGACGCGACCGGCCATTTTGTATCTGCGTTCGTATCGGCGCCTATATCTATGGGAGAACGTCTAAAACGGGAGCGGACAGTGAATACGTTTTACGCTAAACGAGTAATGGTAATGATGTTTACAGTTAAGTCGTCATGTAGTCGCTAATCGCGTCGAAGTCGCGCGTTAGCGCCTCGCCCGGTGTCCGCAAACAGTGTCATTCATTGTCACCCGCTCAATGAGGCTCCTTCCTCCTGCAACCTCGCTTCTCGCTGTGTGCTCTTGTCCTTCTCATACCTACAGGGGGTGGAATTAACACGCTCGCGTAACAGGCCGATATCGGCCTGACGCGGTACTTAAGCTGGTGTGGACGAAGAAACGATTATCTCAGGTGTATACATTACATTACCTAAAATTATGTTTCCACAAAGTTATAGCAATTTAATATATCCTAGTGCTGGTGGGTCTAGAAAGACCTGTCACGCACTGACGGAAATTTCATTGGGGGCGCATTTTGCCGCCGCGCCAAATGAAAAAAATCGATTTTACTTGACGCAGTAAACGTGTTAAAGGCACAACTAAAAGTGAAACAATACATAAAATTAAATGAGATAGGATTTAATAATTTAAACACCGCAGTTACTATTTGTAATTGCTATAAATAAAATATCATTTAGTTTAAACTACATTGCACTAGACATAAATATATGTGAGTGGGCCAATATAATCTGCAATTGTACTGCTGCCAAGTGTAACGTATTGTTGACATAGGTCAGGGCCAGTGTGACACTTCGAGTGCACTTTCGACGACAATTATAAATGTCTTTTAAACTGTCTGCACTCAAAACAAATAAAGGTAATGTAGATAATAAATAGTTTGATACACACTTCTTTAACTCTGCAAAAACATAATACGACTAAATAGTAAATTGTCAATAGAGAACTATACTTACAAAAATATGAAATAGTCCACATTAGCGTATACATGTAATCTTTTATACGTCACTGATCTTTATAAATAGACGGGTTAAAATCCTTGGTATTTTGTGATTATTCCATTTTCGTCAATTTACTCCGATACTCCCGACAGCATTAACAGGTGAGTTTAAGTTAAAACGAAACAAAAGCGTTCATTTCTAAACAACAACCTATCTATTTTATGGACATCAATGATACAAGTGTTTCGACAATAACAACTCAATGCGAGGAAGCATCAAATCATTTCAAAATATCCCCGTCCATCGTTAAGGTGCTTCCTTTCTCGCTTAACCGACTTTCACACACATGGTGCTTTGAAGAATAATTAATTGACATTCGACTTATCACAGCTAATTTATTCGTCTGGACAGTAGTTTGTCGCCAGTTTGGCAAAATTCCATCACCATAGTCATAGTAACATCAGCTCTATTGCAAATGTTCAAGGTTCCTTTTTGATCATGTCTAATGGAGTGGGATTTTCTTAGATCACTGAAACACTCCTGTCAGTAAGGTTTAGTTAAATTGAAGCCAAAATAAACCGTACCTCTTCTAACATATTTCGTAACACCGGATGCGCTATGTAACAATAATTATTATGATAAACATTTGCTGTTACGTATTTTAAAATCGATAACACATTACCTTTATGACGTGTATTATTAACATGTTAAAAATATATAGAATAAATAGTTTTTACACAATTTTGTATCTTCTTACTAATGTTATAAATGCGAAAGTTTAGACAAATAGATGGATTTTGTAACAGTTTGCCGCCTAAGCGGCTGAACGGATCTTGATAAAATTTGGCCTACATGTAGAACAAATTCTGGAAGAACATATTGGCTACTTACTTTCAAAGTTTTTGAATAAAGAACTAATTGTCTTTCAATACCAACTTATAGGGAATTAAAAAAATCTTACTGTCGTATACCACTTAAGCCATGTATGTCGTTTAAAGCTTCCGCTTTATATGTCAACCGTTCGTAACGGGAAAGTAATTCGGCTTAAAGAAGCATAAAACGCCTTCAGATAGGTTGGTTGATGGTCCTTCGAGCAGGACACCATATAAGGTAGGAAACATCAATGATAAAGTTCTCTATAAGTTAGCTCAAGCAAATTCGAGTGAAGGTAAGATGAAGTGGACCACATTGTTGTTTTATTGGTCAACATCGCGGCTTCATCGTACAAAAGGTTTTTTGGTATCCTCTCCAAATTTAACTAAGTACGCAGTAAATCGAATCGTAATTAATACTCACAATTAAAGTTCCTAAGGTCGGGTAACTGTACGGGTTACGATTCAACAAGAGTTCATTACTCCACATATTACTACGTAGTAATTTTTATAATCAGCTATACAAGGAATAAATTAAAGAAAATCATTGTTATTTGAAACAAAAAAATAAATCTGTTAAGAATTTGACTGACTACTTAAGTTTACTAAATGTTCATGTAATCATTATTAACTGGAGATGTTAGGAACTGAGAAAAATACCTTTCATTTTATGTTTTTTAAAAACTAATCGCTTAAAGGAAATATTGACTGATATTTTTAAATTTATGAGATGATATTATAGATATATGAATAAAATCCTGGCAATTATTTAATTTACTGTTAATCGACGCGAATTCGTACAGAAGACGTCTCTAGGTACTTCAAAAAAAAAAACGATGAGTCAAAGGAACAGCGAATTCCGGCGTTGCATTACGAAACAAACGCCGGTATTTCCTTGCAGTAAACATTGGCAGTGTTCGGGGGTTAATAAAATCATTTCAGACGTTCGTTTCGAGCAACGCGGGCGTGTTGTGGTCGTAATTTAAGAGCATCTTGACTTTTACTGTTGTACTTCGCTTTTTACTGTTGTAGTAAAACCGTGAAGGCCAATCACTAGTCGATTTCATGAATTCAATACTTGTAGAAGTTTTTTTTTCTTCTGTAAATTTCAAAGTTATTTACGACGGCCGGCCTACGTGCGGTTCCGCTATCAAATCGAACGACTTTAGCTACATAAAGTAATCCTAAATTATAGATTAATAAATTTCATACAAAATTTATGCGCTTATTGATAACGTAAACATTGGAATCATGTAATGGAAGGACAGAGATAATCTATGTTCGGTAGTAAATCCGAGTTTATCGAATAACTAGCTCTTCCCTTGCGGCTTTACCCGCCTGAAATTATAAAATCTTTTATTTTTACATTTGTGAAATTTTCAATTGCAAATGTCAAAATTCAGATGCACAAATGACAACCATGGCAACCTTGCTTCCTTTATGTTGACAGCTTGTAGTTTATATCCCTTTCCCCTATTAGGGTTTTTTTTACAATTTATTTACCTCCTAAGTTTAATAGCATGAAAAATATAGCCTAAAGCGTGTCGTAAGTGTAGGGCTTTTAAAGTTAGAATTGTTCAAAAATATGCTATGATTGCTGACATCTTACGCCACGAAGTAGTGTGTGTTTACGCTTTATTATATTAGTACAGATTCATAGTTAGAAAACCTGATTTATTTATTAAATTACCCCAAATTTGTGATGCTGAATCATTTAACAATATGAAGAAATAATTTCTGTACGAAAATGTAATAATTATTGTATTGAAATAAAAAATTGAAGAATATTAATTGAATAACTTTAAAATCCTTACAATACTTTACTTTAAATCATAAATCAAGTAAAATCTTAACTTTCTCCGTGAGTTTTGAATGTTTATAATTTTCTTAAATATCAAGTTCTTACCGATTTACTGACAAGAATAACAGCTGTTGCATAAACGGTGAAATTTTCATACTCATATGAATCCTGAAGATTAATCGCTTTTGATAATATAGGATAATTATGATATTATTAAGTTTATCTTAATACGTAAATATGTATGATCATTTATCATGTTTTGAGATTGTAATAATAATTTACAGTTATAATTTGTAATAGAAGTTAAGAGATGTGCCATGAAGTCTCTAATTTTTTATCGCAATTTTATATTAAATTTACAACAGTATCTAGTCAGCAATTAGTCACTAAAAGCACGCACACCTTTAACTCAATTATCGCACGACTGTTTAGTTGCACGTCGATTCCTATTAGCTTATGGAGATACGCACACTACAAGATCTTTAGTTGTGCAACTAAACAGTGAATTTGCTACTAAACATGTCGTAAATCGACAATCGAGTGTGCGCGTATATACGACTTTGCATCTTACTAAATCTGAAAGGAACGTCTCAGTATTTATGGCAATTATCTAACCTAAAAGTGTAATCTTACGAACGAGACCCAATTCCCGGTAGTTCAGACGAAATCTAAATTTATTCGAAACTATCTTCGCACTCGATACTCTGACAATGAACTCTTATCGAGTAAACAATCGTTCAGTCAACGCGACCTGGCGCTCGTCACTCGCCGCCCGCCGCCGCCGTGGCCGATCGTAAATCGATATTTACCGGTCTCGAGTACAACACTAGTTGTAAGTGAGTCGAATTTAATGACTGTTTCTGTAATTAGACAGTTTAGACTGAAATCGACCAATGAACTATGAAACCGGACAAATTAATAATCATACTTAGGTAAAAGACCCAGTAATCACAAAAAGGTTTCTATTAGCATTGGAAGAAAAGTGACACTGTACTATCAATTACTGGTACACTTACCTTAATAATTATAAATGCGAAAGATATGTTGTATCTTTGTTAATACGTATCTCAATGGAATTTGGCACAAATATAGACGATAGTCTGGAAGAACATATAGGCTACGACAAAGTCGATTGTAAAATTACATTTTAGTTTCTTAAAACGTGGAAATGTTAATTTAGTGAATAAGACAACATGAAGCCTTAATAAATATTCACAATTTTAAGTAAAAATAAGTGAATTAACTATAAGTGTAATAAAATAGTAATTTAATAAAACATTTAATAGCTAATTCAAAAAAATAAATTATGATCCATAATATGATAGTCGACAAAGAGAACGATAGTTATGAGTGTGGAAGAGTACACCGGTAGAGGTAGACCTAGAAAGAGATGGATGGATTGCCTAAAAGGTGACATGATCAAATGGAAGTGATGACTGAGATGTCGTATGATAGATTTCTGTGGAGGACAAAACCTGCTGCGCTGATCCTACGGGAGTAGGATAAGAAGGATGATGAGTATGATAGTCGACTATCTCGCGTAAGATAGCAATTGATCTAATTATTGAAGTTACTCGGCTAATAAGAGCAAAAAATAGCAAGAAATAGGATCACAGTCGTCTATAAATCAACAATATCAAAAAGGTTGACTTTGAGAATGTCTAGGGACCTCCTTTTTTTTCAAATAAACTTGTAATTTGCATCTGTTTGGAAATATTGGTAGCAGCATTTTGTCATTGTCTTGTTACATTGTTGTAGCCTGGACTTACTACTTATAGCATCGAGTAATTGATTTGCTTGTCGCTTAATGATACATAATTATATGTACTTAAAGTTTGTTATTTGTTAAGTAAAAACTTTAAGTCATTCCTTTCGTTTGTCGACGACAATTGTACAACTTTGTAATATTTTCATCAAGCCTTCGATAAAAATACATCGAACCCATTTTGACATCTTCGCGCGAATTGGTCGGCGCAACGTGCAATACCTTGAACCATATAAAAGACAGGCGTGAAGTGAAAGTAATTCCACGTCTATGAGTACGTGTGCCACAGGACTAACTTTTGTTCTCTTCTTCTTTCCCACAATTTTATGAAAAGATGGAATAAAGAAGTGAATATCGGTGGGAGAAGATGCCTAAGCGTCGTACCTATGTAGGGAAAATATCCTCTTTCTGTGCGCCCCTTCTTCTATTCATTAAAGATTGTGTTATCTACGCATCTAAAAAAAAAGGATGTTTATGGGCAGCGGTCGCTAGTTCAAGAATTCCAGTGGCCACTTGCTGGTTTGTCTTTATGTACCTTATACTTTTTTTAAAATTGGTTTAAATGTATTTTTCTATATCTTTTTTTTCCAGGGCGTCCGGCAGCGCAGTGATCCTCGACCCGCGAATGGTTTGCAAGAAAAATCGCCGGACAAAAGGACGTTTGGCGCAAATTTGCAAAAACGAAACGGGTTTGTTGAAGGAAATCACGAAGGGCGTGACGCTCGGGGCGACGGAGTGCGCCTTCCAGTTTAGGAATCGTCGGTGGAACTGCACCACGCAGAGACGCAGTATGAGGAAAATATTATTGAGGGGTTAGTTGATTTTCTTTATTTAACTTATTGTTTAGCTATAGCTCATATGAAAACCATAGCAGTGACGGGTTAGTTCCTGCCTGCTTCGCTGAGCTCTCTTCCTTTTTATACCCATTGTAAGTTTGTTTATTGTGTTTTTTTGTGGAAATAACTAGTTTTTTTTCTCATTTCATCGGTTATAGAACAATATGAATGTTGTCTCACTAATAATACTAATCTTCGATTAGTATTACTAATCTTCGATTAGTATTATTTGGCTTGATGTTATTTGTTACATTTTGATTTACCTTGATCAAAAAATAAACAGAATATTTTATTATAAATAAATTCAAGCAATACATTAACATTTCAATAACATTGTTGATCCCACATAAATCAAGCCAAAGTTAATTGGTTATAAAAAGACATTTAATTTAATAATATAAAAAAAATCGTCAACACATTTTAGAAGGTAGGAGGCGAACTTTAGAATTGCCTCTGCTCGAGCATACCACCCGCTGAGTTAACCTTAATTTTCACCGTATACGCATAACAAATTATACGATATTACAACACATATAAAAGCGTTGAGTCACGCGAGTTTGTTCTTTCGAATTATTTATTAAATCGAGAATTCTATTTACGAGCACTCAACACAAAAGTTCAACAATCAATAGATTTATCGAAATTGCCTCGATGAGTTCATCAACATTTAAGATATTGTAAAATGTGGGCAAGGGTTCGTTACCTGCCACCTTTATTAGTCGATGCACAAAAGAATCCAAAACGTGTTAAATCGTACAGATGGATATCGAAGCCTAATTCGATTAGCCCAAAAGAGTTGATTTTTATGCGACTGCTCGTTTATCTAAATGCACCGTTTATAGTGATGTGCTTTGCTGTTGTCGATAATTAAGTATACATATAAAATCACTAACTTAGAATAAATTTTTGTACAAATTTGATCATACAAAAGGTTTTACATTTATTTTAAATTCTTCATTTTAATGCTATCTTAAGTTGTAACATATATTTATTTAATATTGCCATTACATTGTACAAAAACTTCATAAATCCAATTTAAATTTAATTTAATGACAAAATAATAAATATATTCAATCAATTAATTTAGATTGCTCGATATATCGATATTTTATCGAACTGTTATCTTAAAGATTTAGGAACGACAGTAATACAAGTAGGTTGTCGAGTTGCATTTATATATTTCAGATTCATTAGTGTAAATTAAATGGTATTTGTCAAAATTTCCTTTTGCAAGTACAAAATATTTATAAACTTTAAAAATTTTTTCTTCGGTAACATATTTAATATTTCGTAGTAAATGTATTCGATGAAATCTATACTATTATAATAAAACGTAAACACACACTTCTTTGTTGCCTAAGATGTTAGCAATTACAGCATATTTTTGAACGATTCTTTTTCAAATAAAAAGCCCTACACTTACGTCACGCTTTAGGCTATAAATTTTTACGCCATTAAACTAAGGGGTTAAATATTTTGGATAAAGGCCCTAATGTGGGAAAGAGACCATAAGTTGCTACCAACATCAAGGAAGCAAGATTGCCAAGGTTTGTCATGTCATGTCATTTTGACATTTGCAATTGATAATTTGACAAATTTAAACAATAAAATGAAATTTTCATAATTTTATGCGCATGAAGTCGCACGGGAACAGCTAGTATATTTATATTTGTCATGTATTTTATTCGATGTCTCAGCAGTTATTTTACGACTTTAATTTGGGTTTATCGCTACCAATTTGGCCAGTGTAAACGTGCATTAATTCAATATGTTATGGCTCAATAACTAATGTATTATCTCAAGGTACATCGTGTTTTTTTTTTCGAAATGTTTTCTATAATAATATAACAAAGAGGTATAGTTTGTATTTTTGGATTTTTGTGTATTGAAATAACTCAAAATACTGGACCAATTTCAAAAATTCTTTTACCATTAAAAGGCTACGTAATCAGTGAGTAACATAGGCTATATTTTTATTATTTTTTTAATTTCAAGCAGACGAATTCGGAAGCAAAAGCTAGTATTTAATAAATGTTGTAATATTCTTGCAAGATTTTAAAAAAAGGTAGTTTCTGAACATTAAATTTCTATCTTTTAACAATAAACCTTTTCCTTTATTAGATAAAAATTGTGATAAAATAAAGAAGCATTGACAATGAACGCTATAAAATTCAATGAGCTTGTGACGAGAGTAAAAAGTAAATATTTTTTATTAGTTAAGATAAGTATAGTGAGATGTAAAGTTTGAATTTGAAGGTAGAATAAGAAATTAGGTTAAAAGCTTATAATTTGAGAGCAATGGGTGGCGCAGCGCGACGCCATACAAAACCGAATTAGTCCCTGACTTTTATCACTCTGTGACAGGAATAACACATGTACAGGGTGTTCCATACCGTGTTTTATTCTTTGATATTTATAATTATTTTTTTTTATTGTTGAATGTGAATGTGCATTCTTTGCCGACTTTTTAGAATATAGAAGATTGACAAGATAGAAGATTATTGATTTTTTTTAATAAATTCATATCTAATTAGGTACTAAGAATTTAATGTGATTAAGTCAAAGTTTGGTACAAAAAAAATAGCTATTCAAGTTTTGTTTTTATGATTTTTACTGATTTAACTCACTTTTAAATTCAGGTACGTAACGTATTTAAAACAAATGCTAATAAAGTGTGTTATAACTAATCTTATTATTGTTTGTACATTTTAATAAATAAGTATAAAATACTAAGACGTTTAATAATCTAATAACATCCTGTACCATTCCGGTCATGAGAAAAAATAATCATCGTTAATTGGTCCCCTTCATTAGTAAGTCGGTGCATTCTTAACTTTGTTGTTTTTCGGTGTCAAATCTTTATCAATGAAAAAAGGTTTTCATTCTTATTTAAAGAGCCTTATCAAAAAGGTACTTACTGTCCAGTGATTTCTGGCCTTTGGTAATATTTCATTTAATGATCTCACGTACTTATTAAAAAAAGAACCTGAGGAGCTGAGTGCTTGTAATAATAACTTACATTTAAAAAATATAAAACAGAATAAAATAAAATATTAATCCTTTTATAAATATTATCTCAATTATATGCAGTTTTTTTAATCCAAAATATGCAATGATTTTAATAACATTAATAGACAGAACAAAAATGCATCAAACTTGGTAATAAAAATTAGAAAACGTTTGTAAGAAATAGTATTAATAATAGTGTATTAGAACGTGAAATTTAGAACCCGAGAATCAAAAGTAAACTCACATAAATAAAAGATTTCGATGTGTCCGTTATCAATTAAAACGCGAAGCATTAAAATCGATTTGAACAAAACGACTACATAAAACCCCGCAATCAAAGTCAGGGCTACGATATCAAGCCGTAAATAGCTCGACACCTTATCGGGCTAGACTGGACGCCGTTACCAATTTCCACTTATACAAAACAGCCTAATTAAGCTATAAACAAAGCCACAAACACGGGCTCCCAAAATATTGGGGTCTAAAGCCTTATACTAATCTCGGCGGGCCATTAAGTGTCGACAGGTCGCAGCGAGGGGTCCCCTGGGGCCCATAAAGATTACCACACGATAACCCGACTACTGCTGCATCGGGACCTCACACATGCTCCGAGATCCTCACATAAATACTCAAGAATGGCTTCATATCGACAAAAAACTCGGCGATAAATTTGGCGCCCCAAACACGTAAATGTTCTTAATTGTAGTGTAATTTCCGGGGAGCATTCGGTTGTATCTAATCATTTCACTCTTACCGCCGCTGTCCAGCCGCGTCGCCTCTCCTCACCCGCCCGGCGCGGATAATGCTCGTAACTCTGCCCGTATCGATTATTGCTTTGGGTTCAGCCACTTATAATACTTAAGTTTTCGGTACCTACATCTTAATAAGTATTTTAATATGTAAATTACTCGGACCGAGCTGACCTGGAAATTCGATACGGACGAGCTTTAATTTTAGGTTTTATAAGATAATGTTGGGCTTTGCTAAACGACGGATTTTGATGTGTTATTGAGGTACTAAACGTTTTGTTATAAATGAGAAACAGAAGAAGCAAGCGGAGATTAAATAACAAGAATAAACACTTCACTATACGTTCATAAAATTCTTTACAACTTTAAATTAATATTAGATTTAACAAAAACAGCTTTTTTATCCTCCATTTTATTTATGTTTTCGAAGTCTGACAAATAATTTGCAGATCGCCAAATAAAGGCGGCCTACATATTTATAAGTGCTCGATATAGCGGATGTCAGGATGGCTTAACGGAATAAACAATGGCCGGCTTGAGTTATTTGAAAGTCAAACATCAAGCCTGGCGAGGAGTAATCCACGTCTCGTGCACGAAATTGTTGGCGGAGGCGATATCTCGCGACCATCTCTGTGGAATATCCAAGAGATCGTCGATGTGCGTCTTTTAATTCCACCACCTTACTCTGGCGTATGCTTACATCTATATTTCTTTCTCGCTCTCTGTCGTCTGTTTTTTTTTTCTTGAGGACAACCGGCCTTCTGTTCGTCACATTGTGACAGGCTCGCGACGCTCCGTCCTTCAGCACTTATCACCGTCACTCACCTTTCCCCGATGCTAAATTAAGGTAACCACAACATTGATATATGAGAAACGAATCTTATTCTATGTCTGAAATAAGTTTACAAATAACTCGAATTTCCGTACTTCGATGTATTGCATTCCGCTGTCGGACAAATAAAAGATGTCGCCTCCCGAATATTCTAGAAAACTTACCTGAAACTCATCAACATTTTTAACAACAAAATATTTCACACTATAAATAAATACTACAAGAATAAGACATATTAGATATTTACTTAATTATTTAATTAGACAAATAAATGTTCATAATTACTTCAATACCTCCCAATTTAATTGGACAAGCTTTTTAAGAACTAATTTGATAACCTGGCTTTCAAATTGTAAATCGGTTAATTGTCTTCTAATAGGAATTAATACAAATACCTACATAATACTATTACAACTTAAATATTACTCAAATCAAACCAGACAATTGTTTGTTCTTAATAAACAGTTATTTGTCCAAATATTTATATAGTCAAGGTCGCATTAAAATCGTACTCACTTTTTATACAGAAAGCAATCTTCTACAGTTACAAGAGATATAATTACAGTGTCCTGTATAGTCCAGTTTTTCGTTGGGTAATAAATGAAATTAAGGTAACATTTCAACTTCTTTGTACATTACATTGGCTTGTGGAATGCACTTACGGGGTAGCACTGTTCTTGCTAATTGCACTATTAAAGCAACAGCTAATTACCTATACTTTTGGAATAATTGATTTGCTTTGGATTGTATTTGTTTCTTTCACTCTAATTAAGTTTCGGTGACAATGTATTGAATTTTTTTTCGATATAAGGTCCTGACCAAATGTAATGTACACTTTTTTGTTATGTTAATGTACACCAACAACTGTTATGTTTTTTTTAATTAAATTTACATGTTTTTGATGTGTAAGAAATATGCATGCGTTCTCGTACCATAGTTTATTTTTAGTCTCATATTTATTTTTGTTTATAAAATGTTAATCGTTTCTTTTTAAAGTTTTATAAGCTTATAAATGTTATCTCAATAAACGATACGATACGTATACTGAAAATTAGTATCTTATATCGTTACGTTTTCCGTAACGTAACGTTTCGTAAGAACGTCGGGTAAATTATGGTGAAGGAAAACATCGTGATGCAACCTGCACATATCGGCGAAGAAATTCAAAGATATGTGTGAAGTCAACCAACCCACTGGGCCGGCGTGGTTGACTATGGCCTAGCCACTCCTTATTAGGGTAGGCCCCGAGCCCCTCGATGGGGACATGTAGTGAGCTGGTGATGATGATGATGAAGATGATATCGTCATTATTTAAGAATCTTTTCGAAGATATTGTTCCGTACGAATGATTGTCAACTACAAATTCTGAAGTACCTAACCATTTTATTATTTTTATTAAAGCTAAAAATAAATTATATTTATATAAAACCAAAAGTGGTTAAACAAAAACTGACCATATGACTTATGACGGAGACACAGTATGGTCGGGCCGAGAGGATAATGTAGTCGGCTAATTATTCTCATTTAATGGGCACGATCCATTCAAATTAACCATCGGAGGTTGAATAAAATATTTGCGTTTTGTACGCGGCTGAATGACGCTCGGCCTCTTCCGGTGGGTCGCTGTCACAACACGCATGCGCGTCGCGGACCGCACTCCGCACTCCGCTACGCGCGCATAATGAGACGTATACTCGCATTAGCTAAAGAAATTGACAAGTGAACAATAGCAGCCCCGAGACCAAAAAGAACGAACGCGAAAACGACAGAAAGAGCCGGACAGTGTCGTATCGTATTACCCGACGTAAAATATCTGGGGGAACGGAATGAGAAACGATCCTTCCATTTAAATACGGCCGAGGGACGGGAGAGAGTTCGCGTGCGTTCGGTAGCGTGAGAATGCGCTTTATTCGGGCGACGACAGCACGTCCCGCGCCGGAGTCCCGGGATGTCGATAAATCAGGAGCACGGCAGTAGCGAGACGCTCATATATCGGCCAAGGGGCCCACAATGGCCCCGCGTTGACACTGTCACACTGATGCAATTGGTCGCATACGCCGTGCCTCGTCCGCCGTCACTGCCGACGACAGCATGACAACGTTACGAGTCGAGTGGTGCATACCAGGGGTACAGAACTTTGCACTAATTGCCTCAATATAATTCGATTACCAATGATTGAAAATTTACGCCATATTGAGATTTATGTACAAGAATTATTACTGATTAGTTGAGAAATACAAAACATTATTGGGAGCAATTAGAAGTAGTTTAAACTTACATGCAATACTTTATAAGCCTACGGATACGTAGCACAAAAGTAAAACAATATAAAGTTCATATTCATAATTCCGGTATCACTAAATAACTTCTTAATGAGCGCACCCACATTAATTTACGGAGTATTTCGTATTGAAATTGCTTAAGTGGTTCGTGATCTCTGACCGTGTCCGTACTTCATAGTGAGTCCGCAACACCGCATTTGCGCTAAATATTTGAATTAATCGTATGAGATAAACGTTCGTATACGCAGCATTCCGTAGCGGTCGCGTTGACAGCTCGATGTATTGTCCTCGCATTAAACTGATCCAAGTTTAAAGAAGTCATTCGTCCTCTTTTTGTGCAACTTCGTTTATTCAACGAGTATAATTCACTATGTTTTGGTGTAGTTAATTTATAGTTATCGATAGGTTTTACGTGTCGCAAAATGAGGTTTGATTTCTCAGAAGTTTGTAATATATAACATATAAAGTTATTATTATAGAAAATTTAAGTGATGTATTATGTAACACCCGATTATGTCTAAACTACCTTTTACCCTCGACTCCGTACGCGCCAAATTAATAAAAAAGTAAGTAGCCTATCTGTTCTTCCAGATTATGTTCTACATCTGTGCCAAATTTTATCGAGATTTTTAAGCCGTTCCAGAGATACCTTGTAACAAACATTAATTTAATATTTTTATTTATACTGATTCGTACATAAAATAATAGAATCCGTATTCGCAATATGAACTCTGACACCTTCAGATTCCAACACGTACTTGGGGATGGATCGCCATACCTTATGTGTGAATGATGTTGGGATGTCCCGCTTGCCGAGTATCAAATGTCTCGCGAACTCGTGTCTCATAAACACAAGTGTCTCTGTCGCCTACGTAACTTCATTCAGTCGTAAACATATCATAATCACCATTTTCCCAACATACTTTGTACAGGATATTATTAGTTTATAAGATCTTTCTCGTATTGATAATTGTTCATAACTGTTATGCCTCTTATTATTTTATAAAAGGTAACTCAGTGATAATACAGCTTTTTTATGGTCCAAGAATTTTTGAAATCGGTCCAGTAGTTTTTGAGTTATTTCAATACACACAAAAATCCAAAAATCCAAATCTTTCCTCTTTCATTAGTATAGTTAGATAATTTATTTTTCTTCAAAGTTTTTTTTAATGGAATACTGGAATATCGCTTGACATGTAATAATGGTTTTCGCGAAAAATTAAGTAATCGGTGAATTACAAATATTTAAACAAATTTGTTCCTAATCTTACTATTTTAAATACAACTTAAAAAGACAAGGAACTTTGAGCGCTGATTCTAATTGCATTTTAATTTTTTATTAAAAGATTTCATAGAAAAAATCTTAAACTATTACAAAAAATGTTTTTAATTATAACAAACTGAATAAATTAGTAATCAAATCTAAATAATTAATTAATTCAACTTTTTTTTTACATTTAATTTATAATTTTTAGATTGATAGCACGTGCTAATTTCGAAGGATTTTTTTAAACATTTATCGACCTGGTTAAAAAAAATAAAAAGATAACTTCATTTATTTTAATTACCTAGTACTTGTAGTTTATTTCTTAAACAAGAATCCTATTTAGTAACAGACATTAGTACATATTTAAATTTAATTTAACTTGCAAATATCTTATCTTCATCATCATTATCAACAGCTCAATATATGTCCCCACCGAGGAGCTCGAAGCCTACCCTAATAAGGAGTGACTAGGCCATAGTCAACCACACTGGCCCAGTGTGTGTGTGACCAGTGGGTAGGTTGACTTCACACATATTTTTGAATTTCTTCGCCGATATGTGCAGGCATCACGATCTTTTCCTTCACCGTATGAACGTCTTGTAAATTATGTACGTATGAAAATTTGAAAAATCGAAAACCACATTGGCACATGACGGAACTTGAACCCAAGACCTGTAGATTACAAGTCAAGTTAAACCACTGAGCCACTGACGCTCTATCAATACGCAAATATCTATACTATTGCAACATCAAAAATCGCTACAATACTCCAAATGTTGTTCCACTTATCACCTTTCAATCCGAACCAAAAAATCTAACGTAATAATAGTTTTAATTTTCAACGTAAAATAAATACGGTTAAGTATAACCGTATCAGTAAGTAATGGTATGACGTAGCTTTCGTATGAAATCTTAAATTCCTGTAGAGGAGTGCGTGAACGGTTTTAAAGCCGACTCAGACGAGCGTTTGCGATCCATATCGCAAGAGCGAGTTACAGTTTATCAGTTTCTAGCAGAAACATCCGTCCGATTACCTTGTGGTCCAAACTACATCTTAGAATTTATTTACTGGACTAACTTAATACTAAACTCTCATAGTGTAACCATATATATAAATGCGAAAGTTTAGAGTGATGGATGGTTGTTTGTTAGAGTTTCTAGCCTAAACGGCATAACGGATTTCGATGAAACTTGGAATAGATGTAGAGGATAGTCTGAACACTTATGTGTTCACTGTTTTTGTTGATTCCACGCGTACGGAATCGAGGGCGAAGGTATGTTATAAGAATCCTCCAAATTTGTGAGTAACGCGATAAATGTGTTAATAAATTTTCTGGTTTTAAAGTAAATTCTCGAAATGTCTGCACACTTAATGAAACAGTCTATTATAGATAACATTAGCGTTAAAACTGTTTACAATTTTTAATACAATTAATGTACGAATATGTATTAATTTCTAACTAAAACCATACTAACATTTAAATTCGTATCGCTTATGCCTTGAATTGTAACCTTATAAATAAAATTAAAATTACAAAATCTTCAACAATTTCACATATGGTCATCGTGTGAGATGATCTCTGAACGTCGCAGCGTCTTATCGCGTCAATTTGACGCTTCAAGAAGCGTTCGAACTGCGCTTTGTATCGAAATAATTTATGTTGCCACAGCTCTTGATTAATGTTCTAATAGATCGCACGCTATATACCGGCAATATTAAGAATCCGCGCCACATCTTGGACTAAACTATCGCACAACTGTTTTATCGCGCTTTGATTCCTTTGAGCTTATATGGAGGTACACTACTCGACTTTTAGTTGTGCAACTAAATAGTTAAATGGCTGCGAAACTTGCACAACAATTAATCATCATTAATTATCTAAACAAAAAATAAAAAAACACAACTTGAGAATTTGATGTGGTAATTTAAATCTAAGTTATCATAATAACGAACTTTGTTTTCAAATTCTCAAAATCAAGCAATCTATATAATGTTAAAAAACGAAACAATGGTAATGTCCACATTTGGTTAAATGCCACTAGCTAAAGGACAAACAATTCCCATTAAGTCGATGTTGCCAGTCTAGTTGTTAACAGCCAGAAGCAGATCGGTAATGACATTTCCGACAAGAACTGGTTCTACGGTTGCGCCTACTATTCGTTAAGTAGGCACTCGCGGGAGGCCACCTTCAATTATCCAGTTCGAGAAAAGCCTGACAGCATTTTCATGAGTTCCCCGCACGCGCTCCCATGATTGATTGGGTGTGAACAGAAACGACTTCGAAGTATTTGGTGAGAGCAAAAACACAAACCACCGGGCGCATTATGGAAGCCATACGGCTTACAAGTGTGAATCGATTTGATTCCATCGGTTTTATTGATCGATTGAAAATTTCGATGAATTATTCAGTGGACACGATCGTCGACATACCGCAGTCGCTCGTGGCATTAAGAGCAAAAAGAGCTTGCCATGAGCCCCTAAAATGATCCGCCGAGGACGTCGTGGGAAGTGGCCGCATGCCGGATTCGTATCGTTCCGAGCGGAATGGGAAAAAATACTAAAGTTCGGTGATGAGAACGTCATGTCGCTCGTTTCCGACGACATATTTGCGAGTCGGAGCCGAGTTTTGTGGTAATTACAGCGCATAACGCGAGCGGAATGCTCCGCTCTGAGCGCGCCGCCATCGCCACGGATTTATAATGACGGCGGAGTGTCGCGACCGCGCCGCCCTATCGACGG
>NW_013525102.1:5571955-5593767 GCF_000836215.1 Papilio polytes
GCCTCTTCCTCCGTACTATCGCGCACCGTACTATCGCACCACCGACTTAACCTCTAGAATGTGTTTGTGATATCGAACAACTGCTTGATCTTAACTAATTTCAAGAATTTTTAAATTTCCAATTTAAAGATAACATATTTTCGCTACAGCTCAAACATCCCTTAATCACTTCCAACATGATAGAAGCACCAATTATATAGAAGTTGTTCCATTTTACCACTACTATTAACATAGATTTTAATAATCGCATAGCACGAACATTATTTGTCAATTTTGCATTTTAATCTAGTAGGTCGTGTTTATAAGCGTACATGCAATTACAGCGGCCGACGGAGCGCGACGGCCGCGCTCGAGACAATTGACACAATCGACGTGGAGTGACCGACTCATTACATTATGGACGTTTGATCTCACTAATGACACTGCTGCGTCCTAGCATGTCATTGTCCCAGTCTCAATGCATCTACACGAGATATCTCAATCATCTACCTAGATAAAACAGTCAGTTTAGACGTTAAGCGGCTAACCTCTCACTATTTGCGCTTGTTATCTTGTTAATGAAATGGCTATTAGCGTCTATTTTCGCACTTATATTGTAATTTTTGCTTTAGAATCTATAATAAAAACAATCCAAGTAGTGTGTTTTGTTCTATTTTATTAAATAAAGAAGTCAAAGGTTCACTTCAAAACCCTTCTGCCTTAGTTAAAACCGAAATGTGTCAGTGATTTAAATTTTATCCAGTCACTGAAGAATAATTGAATATATAAAAATTTCTTTATAAATCCATTCTTTTTCATCGGTTTCCTCCCTCAATCAACGGAGCTCAATATAAAATGGACGGTTTGAATCTCAAACGGACTTTCACAATTTTCGTTAACAGTCTATTTGAAGAATTGCCAAAAAGCGACATGTGTCGCCGAAAACACTTACAGAAGAGAAAACACTGTGAGTAAATGTATACATATATAATTTTGAAACTATAAAAGTTCATGGAATCAAAATTAGTAACCAATAATTCAATTCATTACAAAGATTTTTTTTTCTATTACGTAAATAAGTCACATGTACAATAAATATGATAGAACAGATTAGCAAAACAATTTTCTCCTAAGCCCATTAAGTAAACTGTTCCCATCGACCAGTTCTTTATACCAATAAACTAAAATAGATGAAATAACGTAAAAGCTATAACGTTACGTAAGTCCAATCAAACGGTTGTAAATCAAAGTAAAGAAAGCACGCCTATCAAAGAGCTAAATCAAGTTTATACGAAACTAATCCCTGAGCAATATAATTGAAAGCCATCAATATGAAGTCATCGACCTAAACAAAAACAGACTCCATTCAGTTGATGTCCGGCGCATATTCAGTAGATGACTGGCGCAGCAATTTTCACATTATTCATGCCGTCTGAATATTCATCCAACATCGGTTGACCTGCCATTAATTGTTATAGCCAGGTGCCGGTGCTCGACTCATTGACGCCGACGCCGTACGACTATTAATGCTGAATTACAGCTTGTTAAAACATAACTACGACTAGATTTAACGATTCTTTGTACAGGTTTTTTAAGTTGATAGACTCGCATTTTAAATATTATTAAGGCTATTGTCGATTGTTTTCGCAACTAAAATTCTAGTAGTGTTCGCACCTCCATATAAGGTCATAGGAATCAAAGCGAAACAAAACAGTTGTGCGATAGTTTAGTTTCAGGTGTGCGTACGCTCTGAACAAAATTATTTGCAATCTTAATTGGATTTTTTGTTTGCAAATTCACTAAATATCCAAAATTGACGATAATGATGTTACAAAGATTCTTCTGATTTTGTTTGCATTGCTATTGTAATTATCTTAATTAGATAATGTTTAATTTGTTTTTCGGGTGTATAAGCCGATTTTTTGCAATCTGTATCTGTACCATGTAGACATTTAATTTGGTTCGCTTGTCCATATTCATCAATTAGGTTCGACGAACCAGACGGCCGTGTCTCACGCCTAAATGTATTATGGATGGAACCTTCGATTCGTAAAGCTCATCGATGTTTATTACAAGAGTTGTGTGAATATTGATTTTTGGGTCAACAGCTTCACTTTATATCATTGTGTAGGTGCTTTATGTGTCTTTTGCATTTTATTTCTATACCCCGAGGCGTACGAATGACCATAGTGAATACGTACTCAAACTATTTATTACGTGTTAAATTGCATGTGACAAACGCTCGCCTTGAGAAATAAAACTGTGGTATTTCTACCTTATAAAACTGAATCATTTAGAATTAATTTAAATGTTTGCGTTTGTAGTCTTTGCACAACGCTTATTATCCGTCATGAAAATTTATAATATTGCTATTTTCAACTTTATCACAGCTTCAAATGCAGTTGAAGTGACTGAATTTGTAATTGATTTCGTGTGTAGAATACCTTTATTAAAACTAACGAGTAAATGAATAGGTTTACTCAATAATTCTAAACCTAGTAAAAACGCTGTGGAAATTGAAATGTGGAATGAACCGCCTGGTCGTATTTATTTCATCAATTATAGAAATATTAAGTGCATTGGCTTTGTTAGTAACCATTTCCTTACCTTAAATGTCTAGACTTAATATTTCTACAGATTTTGAATTGATGGACCCTTCATCGTTGTCAGTTTTTCTACGCAGTACATTCATCTAAGATAGTAAAGAACACGTTTTTTTCGCCATGAACGTAATCGTTCTCAAAGTTCAGTATGCCTTTCTTTTAGATAAAGTCAACAATAAACTTTTTATACTTTTGATACCAGATACACGAGAGACGGGCTTCGTGAATGCGATCACCGCCGCTGGGGTGACATACGCCATCACACGAGCCTGTACTGCGGGAGCCTTGCTAGAGTGCTCTTGTGAAAAGGTAACGATTTATGAGTTATGACCCACGACTGGTTTGTTTCACGGCTCTTCAATTGTTTTTTTTAAACCAATTAACATTAAGATATTTTTCAGGAAGTACCCAAACCACGTCGTGGAAAGGTTACGCCAGTGCCCCTTCCTCCTGCCCCGGTGGAGACGGAGCGGTGGCAATGGGGCGGCTGCAGTGATAACATACGCTTCGGCCTGATGAAATCCAGGGAGTTTATGGACAGTCGTTACAAGAAACGAAGTGATAATATAAAGACTTTGATAAAACTTCACAATCACAACGCTGGGAGGTTGGTTAGTAGCTATTCATTTAATTTACCAATAACTGAAAATTGTATAGTTTGATTTTTTTAGGAATACACATAGATTTTTTTTTTGGCTTAAGATTGATTATTAAGATTATATTAGATTGTTGCCCAATGTCTTAATTAATACAAAGTACTGCACAGATAATTTCGGTGTTATCTTCGATCGTTTTGTTTATTTTTTTTCGTTGATGTTAAGAATGTTTTGTTTCCAGGCGATCAAAAATAATATGAGAGTAGAGTGCAAATGTCATGGACTATCAGGTTCGTGTACTCTACGCACGTGCTGGTGGAGAATGCCAGCATTTAGGGAAATCGGGAATCGACTTCGAGACAGATTCGAAGGAGCATCTAAGGTAATAACTGAAACAGTTAAAAACATCGCTTGATCTTATCGGTTTTAAAAGATACCTTTGTCAGTCAGAGTTTTATTTAAAAATGCGTTTGCTTAAATGAATTGATTATTTTAATTTCTTTTTTAGGTTATATCTAACAACAATGGAGAAGGTTTTATGCCAGAAAGTCCTAACCTAAAGAGCCCTGGCAAGAAGGATATAATTTACTCCGAGGAATCACCAGATTTCTGTAAACCTAATATGAAGACTGGATCTCTAGGTACAGAAGGTCGTCAATGCAACATCAGCTCCGCCGGAACTGATAGTTGTGACCAACTTTGTTGCAGAAGGGGATACAAGCAAACGACAATAAAAGAATCAGAAAACTGCAATTGTCAATTTAAATGGTGCTGCGAAGTAATTTGTCAAACTTGTTATATTAAACGAGATATACAAACATGCCTATAATGTGATAGATTATATTTGGTTATTATTAAAGAAAGCAATCATTTCATTTTTTGTGTTACCCCTTCATCTTGGTGAATATTCTTTGCAGTGTTCTCGTTGTTTCCCATGATTCAAAATCTGAAATATCACGGAACGGGTCACTTGGTTTTTTGAGAACTTTCTTTAGTTGCATAATTTGGCCTGGTTGGTTTACATCTTCATGTGATTCCTTCTTCACTTCTTTTAATTGTTTCATAATAGTATTCTCTTTTATTAACTTTTTCTTTATGCTGCCTTCAACTTTGTTCTCTTTTTTCTCATCAGTATCATCATTGGGTTTCCTTTCCTCTGTATCATTTTTATCGTCATTGCCATCAGTATAAAGGTCTTTACCAGCTTCTGGTTCCTTCTCATCGAGCTCATTTTGTTCTGAAGGTCGATCATCAGGAAGCCCTAAATATTTATTAGGTTTCTTTCTAGGTTCAATTGTATCTTCTACCGTTGGCTCATAATTACTAAAGTTAGCACCAAGTTCAAATAGCTTAATACAATCGGATGCTTTAAGAGAATAAGCTACCTTCCTTGAATTATAATTGTAAAGCATCCTTATTTTCCAAATGTCGTGATAACTGAAGCCTCTGCTCTCTCCGGGAACCATATTTATTTGTTTCTAAAAAAAAGTTTGTTTAATTTGAGATTACAAGAATACTTTAAAAACAAGGGAAAGCAAAGCAATACGAAATAGCAAAATATGCTTTTTTGTTTAAATATGCATTAGTTCAACAAAAGTTAAATTTAACCAGCAAGCTATAAATTCAGGTTTACAATTGTTTTTGTGGTCAAATTATCAAATTTATGAACAAACACACCTTTACTTCTATAGTAGCATAACCATTTTTGGTATATTTATGAAAATGATAATGGCCAGCGCTTAGATAGTCGTAAGGTATATCATGAAACAACCATTCATTGTCATTGACAGCTTGAAACAGATGATCTTTTTCTGTAAATTATAAGTAAACATAAATTATTTTAGTAATTACACACCATTTTTACTTCTTTTTTCAATCTTAGAATTAGTACCTTCATGGTTGAAATTAATGTTATATGAATAAATAAATAAAATGCTCCATCGAAAGTAGAACAAAATCATTATCAAATGGCCCTTGTCCCAACTGAGGGTTGGCACAAAATCTCTTCTATATTAAATCAGCTATCAGCTGTAATATCTGAATTCGTTCCCATAAGCATATCTTCTTTCACACAATTCATCCATACTTTCTTCGAACTACCTGTATAACCATTCACATTAAACCTTTTTTTATTATTTATTATGTCAGTAGAACAATATACCTGGTAAAATATTTTCATGGTCTATTGTAATATATTCATTGCGGTCGGGAGAATTGTGCTGGGGTGGTACTCCAGCCAAGGCAAGTATAGCTTCTGCGAGTTCACCGCCAGTTACCAAGCAGTCATATCCCAAAATTACCTTCTGTGAATGAAGAAATTTAAAGCTTGTTTTATTTTAGATTTCTAAATTAGAATATAGTCTTATAATAACTACCTGCACTCCTTCGTTACTAAAATCTTTAATAGAGTGATCAGCGCAATTGAGAAGACCTTGACGGTTGACAAAAAGGACCCATCTTGTTTTCTCGTCGGTCGGTGGTTTTGGCAGCTCCATGAATCTCAGTCCAGTTACACGGTTTGTAAGGTCAAGGTAATTACGAATTCTGTCCCGGAGTACTTTATCTATAAAGAGAAAAAAATACAAAGATTTGGAGAAAAAGATACAAGACTTTGTCGGGCATTTTAGGTTAGCTTTTAAAAATTGTCTTATATAAAGGGGAAGGGAAAGTATGCAGGCGTATTGCATGTAACAAAGGTACCCGTTATGTGTTACATTCACACTGGCGTTTTTTAACAGTCGGCAGAAAAGCGTTGAAATTAGATTACTTTGTTTCCATATATCATCTGTTCATGTGGCAGCGTTTTGTTTTGTAATTGTTTTGTATTGCGTTTTGAGCACTGGATGAAAGAGCGTTAAAGAACGCTAAGCCCGAGCGTTAAAAAAGCGTCAGTGTGAATGTAGACAAAGCGTGTCATGCTATAGTTGGAACAAACGTCAAACACTATAAGTACCGAAAGAGAAATCATCAATGTAATAGGGAATATTTCCCTGTGGCCAAATTTTAAATTTCTTCATTTCTTCATCGGTGAGATCGAACCCGGGTTCTGCGTCTTCGAGTCCGCTCGGCAAATTGGCGTTGTCTCTGATAACTCGCATATCTCTCCTCGATGGTAAGATGGTTTTACGCAATGATCTTGCGTAAGTGTCATATAAGTGACTATACTTTGAAGCGCTTGCAAATATTTGATATTCTGATAAAATAAAACAATAAGAAAAAACAAACTATTAAAGAGATTTAGTATTATTCGAGAAAGATAAATTAGTCAGTCTTGGTATGAATTCTTAAGTACTTTTTTGGGTTTAGAATACTCTTATTGAACAGGATGAGTATACCGTATTCATGCAAATTTCAAATATTTGTAGTAATAGTTCTTGATTTCGAGAATTATATCTACATTTTGTTTATTTGATGTCGGGATATTTTTTCTTTTTCCGCTACTCAAGAAACAGTAATTAGGTACAAAAAATCAAAAGAATTTCAATATCACTTAAATATCTACACTAAAATGCAATTAAATTTCTTTGAAACACATTATTGAATTTTATTTTATCTATTAATTTATAAAAACATTTACATATTACGTTTAGTTGTTTTTATTGATTAAAAAAAAAGATATTACAGTTCTACTTAGATATTTATAACGGAACATAATCATTAGACCTAGTTTATTTTATTACAATTACCAACAAAAAATATTAAGGCAATTCAAATTGCTAAACTAGTATGTAAAACAGCTGAAATAATAATCAAATAGTAATTAAGAGACTGTATAAAAATCCAAATAAGACCGTTGATTAATCAGAAAAGTTACAAATTAATTAAACAAGATAATAACGGGTCATTGCACTCAATTGTTTCAAGGTAAAAGATTTAAGTGTTTAGAATTGCCACAGGCGGTCTCTCTTCCTACTGCGTATGAATAAAGAAAGATCTCTCACTGGAACAAGGCTTATGGATCTGGCCTTATCTGTCACTTTTTACTTTCAATACAGGTTCCCGTGGGATACGACGTTTTGTATAATTACAAGTAAATCAGACGCTGTCGCGAATTTACTCTCAAATTTACAGTTTAATGAAATTTTAATGCCTCGTTCATTGGAACATTTGTCGAAAACATTACAAAAATTTTCATATAATTATGGTTTAAAATATTTAATAAGCAATAAATTGCATACATTAATAATTTTATATACTTTGCGTAAGTAATAGATTAATTTTTAAATCCTTATCCACATGTGCTATTTCGTTTGCATTAAAAGAAGTAAATAAAACTAAGATTTTGAATACAATAAGAAGTGCAGATAACATAGTGGTACAAATACACGGGAGACGGATAAACCTTTTACTGAAAATAATATGAAAAAAATGGTACCATACTGAAAATAACGACCCTACGGGAGTAGGATAAGGGGAATGATGAGGACGATGATGTGGTACAATACTGAAAATAATCATAAACACTTCGCTTCGTAAGCGCCTCTTGTGTTTCAGACGTCAAAATTTTAATGGAATTTAGAGCTTAAGCATTATAATTAAAGACGCTGTAAGTTACTTTAATGTTGTTTCAGTATCCTGTCTTAACTAACTTAAAGTAAAAATGTTTCTCGTATTTAAAATTCACCTCAATCTCTCGATAACATTTGAAATATAAATAACTTACTCATTTCCAGACAAATAAATAATAACCAAATAAAAAGAAAACATTTCTGCGACAAACGTCGACGCATGTCCAAATACGTGTGCAAATATCAAAATTCAATGCGTCGAGTTTATTGCAAAATATCATCAAGCGTACCTCGATTTAAAATGTAACTTTAATAAGGTATAAATCTGAAATGGCCGTTACCTAACCTCGTGCGTGTGGGAATGTGTAATAAGTCAAAACGTGTACAAAATCATCAAATAAATACGAGAATGTTTAACGCACAAGTAATTTTTCTTAGGAAAAATTCTATCCACATCTCTCGGGGTCCTTATGAAAAATTATTCACGCTATTTCAGATTCAGGTACGGCTTACGTATCACTTATGACAGATTTCTCAGTTCATAACCATAAATTTTCCAGTGTGCAAGATACTCGTGGGAACGAGCCTCGGGCACCGTCGACCACCAACACCGATCGACTTTTCACTTTCAACGACAGGTTATATTAAAATAAACTTTACTACTTAGCAATAGAGTTCATTTTCTATTACTTAAGTTTAATCTTTGTTAAGAAAATAAAGCCGTTTCAGAAAATTGCGCACTATCAAATGCATGTACGATACTCGTTCTAGTAATAAAATAATATCTTTACGCGTTACTTTTAAATGTATTTATACATTTTACTAATCTTACTAAAATCAATGCGAAAGTTTGGATGGACGGATCTTTGTTCGTATTTGTAGCCTAAACTGCTGAACGGATCTCGTTGAAATTTGGTATAGATGGAGAGGATAGTCTGGAAGAATACATAGACTACTTGTTTTTTTTTGGTTCGACGCAGACGGAGTCTCGGGCGAGAGCTAATATTCAAATTAAAGCAGCACTTGTTTACTTACGCACTAATAGTCTTTACAAACCTATTTTAACAGAACTTGAATTCCGAAAAAAAAATCTTACGAAATTGACACCAACCGTATATTAACTGATTTTTAGGTTATTTTCCTGTTTTATTTTATATTATAACGCTTTCCACTACGCCTGATTTAAAGGTTTTAATGAGTTCTCTTGTTTCACAATATTTAGTAGCACCGTTTATAATTAGAAGTGAAGGGCGAAAATAAAAGTACAAGTAGGTACTTTAGTTGTAAATTTATCAATAGCAGGTAATTAACTAATTTATTTAAATGTAGAATTTTTTTGTGTCTACCTACACGATTGTAATATATTTTGACATAGATACAATGTACTAGAAAAGTGACAATTAGAGTAAGTCTTTTCCTTTAAAAACAATCTATATTTGTTCTTAAAAATTGAAAAGTACCTACGTTTAAAAGTTTGATTTATAAAAGACAAGCACTGTAACATTAAACTCTTGATTAGGAAAAATGCTTATGTATTCAAATAAAATTAGGAGGAATAAAAGGCATGTACTTTGATCAATTTTGTATTTTTAGTAACAACTAATCAATATTTTAATCATAAATAATTCTAATGTACAATCAATATTAAGTCAACCAGAAATGGTCACTGGACGAAATAACTTCAAATTATGTTAACTACATACAATATTGAGATTCAATAGTTTAGCTGATTTCATTTACCTTAAATATACATTTTAAATACTAAATTCACATAAATAACTTAAAAAAAAAATCGAAATAAACACACTATTTACATGCATTACCAACGGTATTTAAGGCAAGGTTAACTGTCAGAATTAAAAAAAATCCCTTTTGATATTAAAAATGGCACTGATATCGGAATTGAAAGACATGTTACTTTAAAATACTTTTATCACATTAGCTATCTTTTAAATTAGAAAAAGGATTATTTCAATCCATTAATGGATTTAAATTACAATTAAAAACCACTTCAGTCTTTTAACTCCAACATGGAATATACTTTAAAACATAAACTAAGTAATATTTCTCATTACAAAGTTTAATACGAATAAAATTAATAACGCCTTTTGTTAAAATCACCGATATTTTATCGGATTATATTGAAATTAAAATTCAACTCTAAAATAAATTTAGAGCATGGTATAAATTAAAATGGTTTAAAATAAATATCTTAATAAAAAGGATTGGATTATGAAGTACAGTTAGCTGCATAAATATGAATTCAATTACCAAGCAACAGAAACTTGTATACACTTTCGGTTTTAAAAACATATTATATTGTGTGTATTTAACATAAATGATTGTGTGGCTGTATGCTTCTATGTTTACATGCTATTGACTGATAGATGTATTCATATTTTTAAAAACAAAATCCTAAACAATTTTCTAAAGTTTGGTAAACGTGAACATTTTTTTGTAGCTGACTGTACATTTTTAGGCCATTCTATATATCGAATAGTCCTAACCTAACATTATATCACATTTGAAATATCATTCTTCTCAACGCATATTAATTATTAATAAAGCTTTTTTTGCAAACTGTCGACTTGTCATTAATTTTGTATCATTGAAAAATAAATAAAACTCATTTTGGAAGAAGTCAAAGTCCCGGTTAATTGAGAAAAGATTTTGTTTTATTTCAATGTCGGTCAACAGTTCGCAGTTCTTACTAATGAAATAATTAAACTATATTACAATAGGAAACGACGTAGTTAAACATGCTTCTGTACAATAATTAATTTTATAAGAACGGTAATGAGCACAGTGCGTCAACTGACTACACGTTGCTTTATCTAGATGTATCGGACGCAACACGCATTCACTATTATATGTATAATACTGATTATTTAATTCGTTTAATATTTAATTAAAATTCTCGAGAGCGTTTATCTCGTAATGTGGGACACTTTTACGATGGCGCTACTTACTGACCGATAAGGGCCGAACGCAGCTTCGGGCGGCGAACACCCAAGAAGTCACTTTATGTAAATGATGTTAAGTCACAGAATCCATTAACTCGCCAAATAATTAATATAAAATTATAATTACAAGATAATTTCGCTCCCGAGCCTTAAAACAGTTATTGCGACCGTGCACCCGACTCATGCGTCGATAAAACAAAAAATATTTGTAAAGCCGATATAAATATTGCTGTCGTAACATAACGGCAAATATCTCCATTAATATTTAACTTTGAAATGATATCAACTAATACCATTTAAAGTAGTCTTTGATGTTTAATGTGATGTGACTCGTTTCTCCGGAACATCAAGATCATGTCAGCGCGATAATTAGAATCAATAATTTTGACAGCTGCCATGCCGGGTAAGGAAACCAACAAGTCCAATTTCGTATGTAAGCAAGTCGGTAGGAGTGACAGAAATAAATCGTCGTAAAACTGGCCTCATTAATATCCTAACGCCAGCGTATACAAAAGTTACCTTCTAGATCACATGTTCGCACTTAATAGCCAAATAAATTAACTAAACGAGCAATCGTTTATATTCATTTTAGGTCGGATCATTTACAAGTGTATAAAAAATCAATAGTAGCATAGAAAGAACTATTTACATAAATCTTCCGAAGAGGAATAAATGACGCGATTATATACACCGTTTGTTATCTGCTCACTATGAAACAGGTCCACTCTCGCGTCCGTCGCGACCGAGGTACCGCCGACACGCGGCGCGGTTTCTCTCGGTGATCACATACGTGTACACATCATTAGCGTTCGACTATCTATAAACATGTGTGGACCACTTTTTCCGTGCGACACGTTTTACATTTGACTTCGCAGCACCAGTGAAAGGTGCAGTTGCACCTCTCCACCACGAACTTGGTCTCGGTTTTGTAGCCGCGACCGCAGCACATCAGGTCGCAGCCGTCCACACCGATACTCGTATCGTTGCAAGCGCGCCCGTGGGTGCCGGGAATGCCCAGCCGAGGATTCTTCTCGCAAAAGCCCGGGGAAGACTCTAAATACACGAGATCTTTCGCCCCCGGGGCTTTGTGGTCGGGGTTGTACGGCCGGAGCTGGAATCTGTAGCGATCCCTCCTCGGCACTCTGTGTGCTCCGGGATCATTCCTCAGTACGGGAGTTTCGACATCAGAGTTGCTCATCAAAACCCTAGATGCACCATCGAATCGGTCTTTCAACGCATCTCCAACGGAACGGAAACTCGGCAAGCGCATCCAGCAAGTCTTCACTGTGCACGATCCAGACATTCCATGGCACTTACATTCTTGACGCATCTCTGACTGGACATGCTGCAACAAAAAACAATACGTAAACAAAAGATGAAACATTGAAAACTTAATTAGTAACGTCTCGCGAGGAGGTCTGTAATGATGTCCAAATATCTATAAATTCCTTCGATAACAGTCGAAAGGTGATCGATGGTTTAACAAGCACACTCCATCGATCGCATCTCACGATCGAGCAAATTGTTACAAATCGTGGTGAGGTGGGCCAGTCGTCACCGCGCGAACGTATACAATAAATCATACTCTAGGGACATTCATCATTCTTAGAAGGTAGATAAATGACGCGGGGTTGGAGACTGTAAATATTTTACAAGGACCGAGGCAGGCGCTTCGTAGAAAGCAGACGGTATTTATTCATTCACATGTAGATAGCCGAGCCCGAGTACGCTCTAGTGTCCAAATATGCGTTAAACAATCGATGGAATGCTGTGAATATTCATCACACGGACACCCAGCGCGAGTGTCGTGACGGGAATTAAGCGCGACAGTTAACGACGCGCCTGGGTGACTCGAGGCGTCCGGCGATCCTTTTTGATGAATTTTAGGCAGGAACGGACAGTGGGTATGCAAATGTGGGTGTGCGGTGGGAGGGAGAAGCGCGAGCGCAACGAATGGGTGCCCGGTGCACGTCGCCACGCGATGGGCCGCGCCGCCGCCGTCTGGCGCATAATTAATTTTAGACTTAAGCGACATGTCAAGTGGCTGACAATCGATCGTCACCCGTAATGGTAATGTAAACACGAAGCGGCGACATGTCCGAGTGCGATTGTTTTATGGATGTTTATAAACGGCTGCCGTTCAAGTGGCGATTGGACGAAGAGTGTCGACCGATCGGTGCGGTGGCATCCAATCATCACTCACAAACTTTTACCCGTTGATTGCCTCGTTTTTGTCACAGACGTGACTCGACTGGATATAATGGATGTCGAACCGGATTCATTACAAACTTTCTCGATTAATAACGTCGCTTTAGAGTCTTTTACCGAGCCTACTACGATAGAATCATGAACCCAGTATACGTACGTTAATGTTGCTTAATACTCCTGTGGTATTAAACCAACTTATTAGAAAACGGGGACAAGTGTTTCTAATTTAGCACGTTAAAGCTTCGTAGGTAGAACACATAATTGAAGTTAAAATGTTTGATGAAGAGATGAACTTACCGCTCTGCCGGCCTCGTTATTGTGTAGGTTCATCTTCTCTCTTAAGGTCTTGCCTCGTTCACCGGTGTCGACAAACTCCCGGCTGAACCTGAAGCCGAAGCCGATATTGTCGCTGCAGCCGCCCCACTTCCAGACGCGCACGTTGGCGGCGGCGGCGGCGCGGGTGCGGTGCGGCGTACGTTCCAGGTGTGAGTAGTCGCACGTACATGACTCGATGGAGCCCTCGGCACAGGCGCGCGACACCGCGTGTGTTACTCCGGCGCTCGTTATTGCGTAGATGAACGCCGTCTCACGGCATCCTACGAACAAGTAAATGTTGATCAAATATTTTGTCATATAATAACAAACTTAAAACAAGAACTTAATCCTATTGGTAAAGAAGAAAATATGCTGGACTTCCCTTATCAAAATAACAATCAATAGTATCGATATATCTAGAAGCATGTAAAGTGATAAAAAGAAAAAATAAACATTCACAATTAAGTATTCATAATATTGACTCAATTCACAGTACCGTTAATAAAATATTCGATAAATCATAAAAATATTATGACACAAAGGCTAATAAAATATTAATTATCAACTTAAGAATATCAAATAAGTTTTGTTAAGAGCGAATTGAAGAATGCGCGCGTGGGCTCGTAATGAAACAACCTTCTTTAATATTGTTGTTTTGATAATAACAACGGATTGTTTACGACATTTCTCACATAGGCATGTACGGTATTCTCATAATTAATTCATACCAAACATAAGAGGGTCCTGTATTTTAATCAAACTTTATTATTGCTTGGGGCATGCGAGCAAAAAAAAATCTCATATCGTTAACTTGGGTAAGTATCGAAAATATTCGGAGTTCATCGCAAATTGCAACGGGTTGCGAGGGTCTAATGCTCGATCGGTATTTAAAATATATAATTCCCTCTTTATAATTCCCATTTAACATCTCGCGATAATTAAAAAACGAGTAAAACCGTCATACAGTGAATTCACACAAAGTTACAATTTAATAAAAAAGTCAGTAATACTTCAACACAATAATCCATCTAGTCCCGTATCGAATACTATAAATAATTAATAGCTACGCATTAGAATCAAATACTCATAAAATACAATTAAAAGAGAGAGGGTATATCTCGAAGATTGAAAATAAAAGAATTGCTTACCTACACGGGAGAATATAAATCTGATCATTACAAGAGGGCGCGCATCGAATTCCCTTTCTTAATATCGATTTAATAGCCTTCGTACTCTAATGATTAATATTCGATATCCAATGTCTATGTGTACGATACAACCGACAATAAGATAATGATGTGTTAACAAAGAAATGAAGTTTAAATATAAAATTGTATACATTTGTAAATTTACTTAATGATGCAATATCAAATATCGACATGAAACACATTGTTAAATTTACCTAATGAGGAAATATGAGATTTACGATCTTGTAATATTTGTAAGGAAATCATTGTTTAAATCATATCGTGTGGGTTTACATTGTTACGAAACTTATGCATTATGCATTGAACTACCAAAACTCATTACTAAATTAATATACAATAAAATGAATATTCCGTCATCTCTCTTGGTGGTCCGATTGGCAGATCGTTAAACGTTCACAAATTCAGAAGTCTTGTGTAATAAAATAAGTAAATAATTGTACTTAAGTTCGATAATTAAACGAGCAAACCGGCAACTAGCTGTCGCCCGCGACTCCGTACGCGTGGAATAAAAAAACAAAAGCAAGTAACCTTTGTGTTCTACTATCAGTTTAGGCTACAAACTCTGACAAACTTCTATCGATCTAAACATTCGCATTTATAATATTAATGAGATAGTAAGATTAATAAAAAATATTCGTGTCATATTAAGTTAATAATAAAAGTGTTCAAGGTTAAAACTACTGCGCAAAAAATTAATGATTCATAATTATTATAATTAGACGTCAAAATTATTAATTCCATCACCCTTGGTGGTCCCAGTAAATGTCCACCAGTTCAGTAGTAAGGAATGTTGTCAAAGCATTTAACTTATACATATTTATACGTATTTATACTAACAATATGTGGAAAGAACGAGGTTGAACGTTATTAAGGACTCAATAAGCAAATGAAATCATTTTTTTATTGAGTTGTCATCGTGGGCCCGATATAAATTACACCGAGCGCACACCGGCGCGGCTATCCGCTTCGGTTTCGCTTTTTGTGCTTTCATTTTTGATGTTACACAAAAGTATTTTATTCAGCAATTACTTGAGATGTTCGAGCGGGAATTTTAATGTCAATTTCGCCATCATTCAATGCTCGGACGGAATTAATTCAAGGCGCAGAATCCGAATGCGAACGGCCGCGGAGTCAAGCATTTATCTTCTGTAATGAGTTGGAAACGTTCCTTCGCATTAACTATAACAAATAGACGCTGGCCAATTAAATATGGCACACGTAAATTACGCTCGTAAAATGATAGCTTTCGGCTAATCCTATTTACTGTTGACATCTTAACGGACGTATAAAAGTTGTAGTTGTTTGGACAGGGTCATAATTATATCGTTGATTGCGACACCTTTCCAAACGTTATCTTAACTAGCACCAGTTACTAATATTATAAATGCGAAAGTTTAGATTGATGGATGTTTGTTAGAAGATATCTTCAAAACCACTAAACCAATCACGATGAAATTTGACACAGATATAGAACAAAGTTTTGATGAACACATATGTTACTTTTGTTGTTTTAATACCTCGCGGTAGGAGTTGGAAGCAAAAGATAGTCTCTAAATCATTATCACTATCACCATTGTGATAGTGACACATGATTTTTCTTACTTATGTCTATCAGTTTTTACAATATTTGGCGAATAATAGTTATTTTTGTTTACGTATATCGAAGTTATAGAAATACCGTTTACGGGTGGCTTGCACCACGTGCTGGGAGTTAATATAGTTACATCGTACAACGGATAATATCTAGGTTTGATATTATGAATGCCCGCTGAGAATTTAATGTTGATATTTTTATTATGCATACAAGATAGAAGATAACGCAATTTTATTGCTTATATGGAATTTTAACAGCGTTACAGACGTATTGATTGTCGACGCGATGGTAAGGTTGTTCGTTAAATGATTCATTAACTAGCCTCAACTTTTACGTAATTTATTACGAATTCAAGAGCGCGCGCACACCGTTGATTACATTATCGCACAACTGTTTAGTCGCGCATTGATTCCTATGAGTTTGTATGAAGGTGCGCACATACCCGAATTTTAGTCGTGCAATTAAACGGTTAAATTGGCAGCAAAACAATCGACAATCGGACAACAGCGTGCGATAGTTAACTGAAAGGTGTGCGCTCTAAACATACGATACCGTATTTCTATTATTACTCGAAGGAAGGAATTAAAAAGTTAATTTTACGGTTTTAAATCATTACTATCATACTCAAAGACAACATTAAAATAATTAATGGGATTATACGAATAAAAAAATCAATATTTTATTTGTGCACTGCGGTCGACCATCGATTTTTTCCCGACAACAAAGGAGATTTGCAAATAAATCGCGACGTAGAATAATTATGACAGATGTAAAGACGCACATCGGAGACGGTACATTAGTCACGGCATTAAATTTAATAAAAAACGGATTTACTTTATCTATACGGTTAATTAACCAACAAAATCTGACACAAACTCGACTATCAACATTAATTACTATTACATATTCGTTCACTAAAAAGTAAAACTTAGAAACCGGATTTTTATAGGTTTATTAAGACATTTTCGCTCCCATCATACCAGAGTCAAATAAGAACAAATATGATTAATGTGAACCAATAAAACTTATTATTATAAATGATAATAAAGTGCTGTCGGTGAATTATCTGTGCGTAATAAATGGTCTTCGGGTCGTTTTACAACGCGACCGAGCATCGAGCGATAATTCCCGGCCGCTCGATTGGCAGTTAAGAGAGGTGTTAAAGATTTATAAAAGTCAAAAAGTCGTAAATAAGCCATGTCCAAGCCTGGGCTAAATAAAACTTAATCAATGTTGACAATTGACGAACGCCCCGACTATTGCTGTTAAATAATTCAAAATTAACGCTGTAATTAAATCTGTACCCGTCAGCGTTAAGTCGTCGTAATGTGTTCCGGTAAGATTAATTCTAAAGATTGACTTATTATGGTTTCGCGCCTCAGAACGTTCGTACCTTATTTATGGCGATTCAACTTATTCAAATTTGATGTGACGTGATTATTCAAAACAGCCATAAATCACCTGTTTGGCTTTTATACCGTCGAGGACCGTTGCATCGGACACGATCACGATGAGCTCATAAAGGTTGCTTATTTGCTTTTAAACGATAATATAATGACTTTAATCTACTATTGGATGTATTTATTATGATGAACTTTGATAAAATATCAAAATCTTTTTTTTTTTATAGATTGAAAAATGAAATTATTGTGATAATTGCATTTATTCTTAACGGTTATTGTTTTATTTCATGAGAGTTAGTCGTAAAAGAGCATTTGTTTTATAATAATCTCTCTTTTTCTTCTAAACGGACAGTTGGACACTTTAAGGGAATTTTTATAGTAAAAGGACGACTAGAATAGAAGTAATAAAGTGGTGTAATTCATTTTCGTTATGCCATGTTATGGGTGATAATTTAACATTGAATCCCGAGACGGAGGCATTCCTGTGACAATTCAGAATTACGTCGCTCATATATCACTCATTGTGCGCGGCACAAAGCCCCGGCTACCACTCGCTACCACCTACCACTCCCTCACCATTCATACACAGCACAAAGACATTTGTTTTCAAACTGCCAACGAAAAAAAACGCACCGAACATAATTAGTCTTTAAGTGAGCTATCTCGGAATGCAACCGTTAATAAAAAACAAAAAAGACAAGGTATATTCGCATCGACAATATCGCATTAACATCGACCCATTTCTGAATCACAAATCGTTCGTATCTCAAAAACAATTCAAACGCCACCAACCTAAAAGTCTTATCTAATTGAGCATTACATATTTCGTCGAGGGCATTTTATATCCGATTTTATTTTGGGTGCGGAACGTTTTGTACCTTTTATCCACCCACGAGATCGGGACATCGGGAGACATGACTTCAGTAGGAGAAATATTCCTAAGGTCGTTTTATTGGGTGAGTTACCTGCTATTAGGATCGGCTATAGGTGTAGGACGCTTCCGTGCGTGCAGGCGTCGCTAAACTGCGCGGCGGGCGGCCCGCAGCGGGCATCCGGACCCTATCGATCTATTCTCAGCTCGACAATGACCCTTTCTACAAAGGATCTTTATAAAGTTGTCATCGTCCGTGTTAATACGATCCTTGAGGTTTGCTACAATGCAATGAAGACGTCAAGACCATCAATGGCGTGTCAACGTCTGATTTTGTTCCGCTTTAAAGTGTTTTGTACTTACGAGTGATAATTACTAAAACGGAACCCTATTCAGATGAACTGAGCAGACTTGAAATCAAATATACGACATTTTTTATGTAAGTAGCGTTGTGACGAGCTCCTGCGGAGTTCGCATGTCCGTTTTTATTCGTTTCACAAACGTAATTTCGATGTATTAAAAATGTTTATAGTATTTGCGTGGGACCTGTTATACCCGCGTGGCGTCCCGACCTCCCTTCATAAAGCAATACACTCTAAATGCATCAACTTACATACATTTTATTATCTCTTGTTTATTTTTATCGATTTAAATTACGACGGTAGTCCGTAACCCCGTACACTGGATTTTAATTTACAAAAATGTTACTCTACTTTTATAGTTTATTGGCTATTGAATAAAATTACTACGTTTATTTTTGCTTTAGGCGTTCTCTGACATGCATAACTGTGTCGAGGCGTTTCTCTAAACGATTACAAAACTATAATAAATAATAAAGCTATTAATCAATGAACAGTTATGATATAGTTCAATATTTCTAAAGATATACAAAGTTACTTTTACTGTCAATTACGTTGTTTTTCTATTTTTAAATTAACTATCGTAAGGGTGAAAAGACTCATATACTAATTGGTATATCCCAATTTTCAAGAGATTTAACATTTAATTGTGACTAAGTTCTTAGTCGTTTAGTCTAGTTCTATACTAGCGGAAGTCATTAATGTGGTTCGTTAAACGCTACTAAGGGTACAAGTAAAGAGAGAGCATTCAATACCGTAGGTCAGTATGTCGAGTCTGATAAAGGTCCCTATTCTATGTCCGAGAGACATTTCCAAGTGAAGGCTAATAGAAACATCGTTTACCCAAACCGTTTGCGCGTGTCATTAACGTAAGAAGCTTTTGGGTCAATAACCGGACCGCACCGGTCAATACGATCCCGATATCTCGCATACCGAATTCGAAATGAGATCGAATTAGAACGAGATACGGGAGTGAATGCTCTTAATTTTGAAGATAACCCCCTAATGTGAGCTGAACCCCCGTCTATGCCTTTTAGTGTTATGCGCTTTTATCGATTAAATCCGGTACATTTCTCATCTATTTTTGGTACAATTTGTTTTATTATCGACGATGTAGGTCACATTATATGTTTTGTAACAACAAAATTATTACATTCACTATCATAATGTTAAAAATGTGCAAGAACATCACTGTTGCTTGAACTCTTCCTTTGGCTATGTTAAAATTTATTACTTTTTAATTTTATCGTCCCAAAAAAAATACTTAAAAATTGATTGCCTGGTCTGGCCTTTTTGCCGTAATAATGAATAAATGCGATGTATGAACCAGATGTTCGCGAGACCATAATAAGGTGTATCGCATACAAAGCATCGAAATCGGACACCGGAGATAGGGCAGACCTGACCCAAGCGACAAATTTATTCAAACATATACATACAACATACACAATCTAATTTCAACCTTATTCTTATAACAATAAGCAACATCTTAAAATTTCTTGACAGCAAAAGGGAGTACGGACAAGTTGTTGTAAACATTTTAATTTTCGTGAGTGCTTTATGAATCAATCTCGCCTTTCTTATTGCGTATATATTCTTGAGCGTTACAGAAAATAAATACGACCCGTTCCCTTTTTGAGGAGACAGGGTATTCAATTTTGTAGTCCAATCTTTATTATACAGCTAATGGTGAGCTTTTTGCAGATTTTTATCTATAGATAACATCTAATTCTATTGAATAGACGCAGTGGAAACCGGCGCAATTGTGAACCGGTGTTAAGAGGATGAAACACGTTTTTAGTTCATTATCTATAATGCATCGAAGCGGAATTGACATAGATTAAGATCCAATACTAAGATCAGTTCCTACACTAGGTTGACTACATCTGAAGGCATCTGACTGAACAATTATTAAAATATCCGTCTATTTTTTTAAATCTCAATATGAGATAAAATAATAGCTTTGAAAACACTTTTATCACAACTATTGTAAATGTTTCGAACATGCTGGATAAAGGCAATAACGTCCATTTAAAAAAAATGCATTCGAAATTCAAATAAAAAGCAACATCGATAAACGGGAATCCGAACGTCACTCGGTCGCATGTAATTGATCCGGGACGTTTTATCTTGATGAGCCCTTTATATGTGCCCCCGACGCGCTACCCTCCCATGAATACAGATAAAATCTTTTAAAAGGGTTGCCAACTAAAGATATCACTTAATTTGTAGCTACTCTTTGTAACCGGGATTAAGGGGACTTGTTATAAAAAAAACAACAGTTGCCGTTTACTTTTTTAACAAAGTACGAATTTCAGATTTGGCTACAACTTATTGATTTCATTTTTTAAAAGATTATAACTAAAGCACGAAGAGAGATAATGTATTCTTTAGTGTTTTGCAAAAGGTTTAGAGCTTATCTTCTTATGTCGAGTTTTGTTTTTTTAGCTTTGTTTCGATAATAAAAATTGAAACAAACGAATGACGCGTGTTGCTAAAATCTCAAATTAAGCTTTGTGTTTTTTATTGTCCGCTTATTTTTTAAATATCGGATCGAGGAACGTGAGCCAGGTATTAAATTGTCAGGCCTGATCAACGTTAGGTCCTAATTAAGACTATAATAAATAATTTTAATATTCAGTTTCCATTATGCTTATCTTATAATTTGCTGGAGTTGTTCGCTTAAGAGACTTATGGTGTAGATAATAAATCTTACTTCGACATCGTATCAAAATATTTAAAGGTTTGTGTACACTATTAAATATATTATGATATACATAGCGTTCAAATTAATGTTTTGTTTATCAATAAATATACACTAGAAATTTATTAATTAGTTACTCGAAAAGTTTAACTTGTTTTAGTAAAGGACTCCAAATCGAATGGATACTGAAGCAATTCGCTTCGTAAGCGCTTACCATCTTACAGACGTCAAAGTTTGTAAGGAATTTGGAACATGGCCTTATTTAAGACACTATTACATACTTAAACGGCGTTTCAGTATTCACGAGAATGATATAAAATGGATATTAGAACATGTCTTACCTCGATCAACAATTTTTCCGAATAAATTCTTTCCTCTTAAGAAATTCCTCGTCGTACAGTTCCATCTTCTGTATTTGAACTGATGTTGGCATTCGGCGACGGCCATGTTGGCGCCTTTAGCGACGGCTGTTAGAACCCCCGGGTTCTCCTTGGCAAGCCG
>NW_013525102.1:5593933-5636889 GCF_000836215.1 Papilio polytes
ATTGTGAGGGAGGGAAGGAAAAAAACAGAACAAACAAAACCCGAACGCCACTTAAGGCAATGGGTGCAACTCGAAATGAAATGCTCATTTGAGAAGGTAAAGACAACAAACAATTGACGACCGAAACGTCAATCCGCAGACGTTTAGATAAATATTTGCGTCGCGCATTAATCGTCGAGGGCCCAGCGAGTAAACATAGGCTGTGAGCGATCGACATCTTGGCCCTGTCGACGTCCGCCCCACTCGAGGATATCTCTCGAAGACTAAACAAAAGCATCATACATTCACAGCTTTGGGACGGCATATCTTATTTCACGCTAACAAAACAATCCATGTATCCGTTCATTTATTTTCCGACGTTTTCATGGCTTCAGAAAGGTGTAGAATTAAAAAAGTACGTGAGGTTGCACAGCGGTGCCTCGGCGCTCTGGAAATCGTATTACTTTTCTATTTGCCCTTCTTTGTAGTCGAGTGTAACGTAAATATGAACAAGTCGTCGGAAATTCTCATTTCCTTCGAGAATTCATAGAGACGACAATGCGGCGTTTTTGGACGCTTAATGCGGCTATTTAAAAACTATGATACGGTTTTGTGGGATTCTTTGAAAGGCATGTTGACCAGAGTAATGCTTGGTAAACTTGATAAAGCGATAAATGACGTTCATTTATTCGGATCTGATGTTTAATTCTTTTATATAAGTACCAAAAGAAATTACGAATTCATTTATTATTTTAATAAATTTGTAAGTTATAAGATATTTTTTTCATAATCAAGAATTTTAACAGCATTACTTAGTCATGCTTACCTACCATTACTATTACTTATTTTCTATTAATTAAGTTACGGATAAGCAAACTAAGTCTATAAAATCTTATATTAAATCTTTAAAAGACTTTAAGTCCATAACTTAAAATCACTCGCTTGATAAAATGCTAGTATTAAAAAAGTGTCAAAACGTAATAGAAATATTATTTAATGTCTGGGAACTGTCGAAGGGATGTCCATATTTGTCCGGCGATGAGCAAAGTCCTTTACACTTGTCACATTGGTAGGAAACCAAATACAAGCGACGAGATGGCCGGGGAAAAAACGTGAATGGCTTTCACAAGTAAACGTGATGTTTGCACAAAGATAAAGCCTGTGTGAATGTGTCAAAATAACAAATATTGTCTTTAGGGGCTTGCGGCACTCTATTCAGGTCATTAAAACCTTTTGCGACTTTATAATGCGTGTAACAGATTAAAAAATCACCTAAATATTAGGGAAGTGAACTACACATATTTTTTTATTTAATCATGTATATTTTATTGGAACACATTTTTATTTTGGACAAGCTTTCGCCCGTGACTCTGTCCGCGTGGAATTAAAAAAGAAAACAGAGCTAAGTATCCTATGTGTTCTTCCAGACTAGCCTCTACGTCTACACTAATTTTCATGACAAACATCCATCCATCTAAACTTTTGCATTTATAATATTAGTATGACTAACTTTAAGGCCAGTAGTAGTAGATTTCATACTTTATTTTAATTGTTATTAATTAATTGTTAAAAAAACATAGTTATCTCTGTTGATTTGAGAAAGAAGGAAGGAGATAAAAGTATGTTTTCGTAAACGTTACATCAGTGAAAAACGTTACAAATATATCTAGAATTCGCGGAATAGATACATTTATGTCTACATATCGCGAATGTAAGTAATATTTATCTATGTCTTGTTCCATTTTTAGATTATTTGTTTAAAATTTTTTGTAGTTCCTTTAACGATAATTATGTTTATTTAAGACTAAGTTTCGCCCGCGACTCCGTCCGCGTGGAATTAAAAATTAAAAAGTGAGTAGCTTATGTGTTCTTTCAGACTATCCTCTACATCTATACCAAATTTCATAGAAATCCGTTTAGCCGTTTACGCTACAAACACTAACAAACATCCATCTAAACTTTCGCATTTATAATATTAGTATGATGTTATTTCTCTTCACATGTAGCTTGCCCTTAAAAGTGTTTCATTGACAGTACACACTTCGCATACAAATTAACCCTTTATTATTTCATTGGCATCTTACAAGGCGTCAAAATATCGTACTGAAACGACCAAGATAATAAGACCTCTGCTGTATTGAACTTTACACTTTAAGTTTGGCGTATAAAGGTGTATGAAACAGATTCGTGTGTCAAGTTTAATTGGTCGCTGTTATCATTTCTATCGTGACGGCACGCGATTTTGTACGTAATGTAATATGGACGCCTGATGAATACGAATTAACTGAGGTGTGGCAGATTTTTTATTTGCGAAACATACGGAACGATTTTAAGTGGCCATTGAAAGTATGCCGTATTATATCTCATCAAATTGACATCTCTTTTAATTTGTTGAAATTCAACTTGTCATAATATTAGAGACCCCTTTTAGTGTCAGAAAATAAAGAGGTAAAGATTTTTTTTATATAAACGGAATATTAATAATCACGTATAGATTTGAATTCGAATATTTTTCTCAAATTAACTATAACGTATGTCTACTTTATTACTCTGTGATTCTAGGCTTGTGATTTTTCTAGAAGGAAAACTGTTATGATAGAATTTTCTTAAAATTAGGTACAGATTAGTGTTTAATAAATTTGAAAATAACTTATACATCTAGTTAATTATTTACTTAGCAATCGTACTGAATATTATAAGTGCAAACATTTGTATGGATAGATGGCAAGGAAGTTTGGCACAGACGTAGAATATATTCTTAATAACTCATAAGGTACTAGTTAACTTTTTTAATCAACACAGACGGATTCGCGGCAACAACTAGTATATGAATAAAAAATCACTTAATATCAAATCATCTTAAATTTATATGTTAATATAGACAACAGTTCATTTGTTTGTTTGGTATCGCGACGGCGACGACGGCTTTGAATATTCAGAAGCGTCTGGTTCAACCTTTCAACAGGGCAAAGAACTACTGAATATCGTGCCGTGATGAATGTTAGATATTGTTACACTTTGATAGATATATTTTAACATGTATAAGAGCCTGTCCCATTACTGGCTGATAGAGGCTCAGATAGCTTAAAAATAACAGTCAGGTAAGGTAACAAAATCCGATATTTCCATCACATATTATATACGTTCGATTGTTAAAAGACGATTTATAGCCTATGTGTTCATTAAAACTATCTACAATTATGCCTAATTTCATCGAGACCTGATCCGTAGTTTAGGCTACAAACTCTAACAAACATCTATCCATCTAAACTTTTGCATTTTTTTTTACAATAGGAAGCCAACGTATCACATGAAATAAGTTCTGTATGATAAAGAAAAGTAATTATAACTAAAACACAATATCATGGATACACAGTTACAGGCTAACACAACATTATAATAAAAAATAAAAGTTTTACATGACATAGAATTAAAAACTAAAACTAAACTCACTACAAAAAAGAAAAATAACTTAATGTATACTCCTAAGGTGTGTGATCTTTACTGAAATAATAATTTTTAATTTTAGTTTTAATTAAGGAATTTGAATCATTAAATATATCAATGTTTGATTGCTTAGAGATTTTGTTGTAACTGTTTATAATATTAAGTAAAATTAAATGTCGAATACAGCTGCAATTACTACTGTAATAAAATTGCGAACGAAAGATTAGAAATATTAGAATAATAACTCGGTTGTATAATTTTAGAATACACTATAATAAATGCAAATGTAAATGTATGGATGTTTGTCACTAATTCACTTCATAACTGCTTTACAGATTCAGATAAAATCATACAAATGTAAAACATACTCTGGAAGAATAGGTTAGTATAGTTTAATTCCGTGCAGACGAAGTCGTAGGCATAATAACTATTAGTGTACTAAAAACTCCTTCATTGCGGCCATGAAAGTTGATTGTGTATACAAGTACGAATATGTTTGTTTAATGCAATGAGCACGCGCCACTTTGATACTGAGTGATAAGTGTGAGATAACATAGAGTTAAAAACATTTTAGATACGGCATTGAACTATTTAAAATAACTCTGTATTTCATACTACACAAATGCTAAATTTTATCATATTTACATATTAAATAATTACATTAAATGTAAATACGACAAAGTAATAATTCCAATATGGCATTTTATCACGTTAGGCTATATAAAACTACCTTTTGTAAAAACCGTAATTAAAAAACACCTTAAACAAACGCACAAGCATCGCACTTTGTATTTCATTACTTTTACGTGTAATAAAATGTTATATACTATTAGAAAGCTTTCATTTTTAATGGTACATTTCAGCAAATTATTTGAAATGAAAGAAAAAATAATTGTTAATATAAATTTGTTATTGTTTTTATGCTCTATTTTATTAAAACTGTATAACATTAAAAAATAAATAAATCACAATCTTTAAATGATGCATTATTTATAATTAAATTTATTCTTTATTAATAAGTGTAATAACAATTAATAAATGCGAGCACATAAACGATCAAAGGTTCGAGCCGCCGACGGCGGTGATACTTTCGAAATTTGTAAAAGAAATTAAATTAAATTTATTCCATTTTTGATTTCGGTGTTTTTGAATTAACAAATTATTTTATGTTTTGACTATTCATTGCGAAAATATTGCACAACAGATGTTTTAATTCATTTTAAAATCAATTTATAATTTTCATTAAAATCAACATAAAATGTTTCCTATTTAATTCAGTGATAATTATGCAAATTTTAATGTGTTAAAATTATTAATTGACATTTTAAATTGAAATAAATTGACCGTTCATTATTCCACCAGTTTTTTAAAGTATTCCTGTTAATACAAATAATAATTATGCCGATGGAAATATAGGTTAGTCTTATGACCTAGAATTTAATTGCCCTACTGTTGTTTTAAGTAGGTCAGTACTCCACAATGCCTTTTACCGCTTTTATACTATGACATCACACGTTAACAATATAACATTATTATAAAATAATTACTAAATAACTAGCTTTCGACCGCGACTCTGTCCACGTGGAATAAAAAAACACAAATGAAAGTAGCCTGTATTCTTCCACACTATCCTCTCCATCTCCATCTAAGGCAAATTTTATCGAGATCCGTTTAGATGTTTAGGCTACAAACTCTAACAAACATCCATCCATCTAAACTTTCGCAATTATAATTTATTGTTTTGTTTTTATATTATTAGTTGCCACTTTGGTGTTAACACGGAGAATTATCTTTTATACGTTTTTTGTGAAAGTGAACTTTAAAAATAAATACGATTATAAGAAAATATATGAATAAAGTACATTAAAGTTTAAGCAGTTAAGTGAATTTATAGCGACCATCAATTAACTTTAAACATACATCGCCAAGTTACTTTAATTTTAACGATTTGCTCACATTATTTGTAATTGCACATACTTTTGGATGTTCAAAATAAGTTATGAGTGAAGGAACTTTTATGACTACTTTATTTATTTTATCTTTAAATCTGTAATTAAATAAAAAATGCAATAAATTTGTCGTGAAACATTTATATCCGCATATTACCCAAGTACTAAAGACTTAACTGTTACTTTAACTTACTGAGATAATTCTCTGAGCTTATATAACTTGAATTAAGCACAATTAAATCATCATTTAAGTTACAAAACTATTCTATAAGACTTTAAAAATTTACATTAAATTAACATTTCTATATTGAATTAATTTATATTACATTTAACAAGAAACAATTGAATTTTATTAAATTAATAAAAAAATCTAAATTAATATTATATCTGACGGAATAGTAAATATAAAAATAAAGACATGTCTAATAGATTGCAAAGTCTTTACAATAGGGATTAGGTAGGTCGCATACCGGGAGCGAAGTGATAGTAAACGTAAATATAAAGTTGACGCTCCCGTCCGTCACGAGCGACGTGTGTACAGAGCTTTAAACTGGCAGTTTTATTTATGGCATAACGAAAAATGTAGGACTTATCACTTAACAGAAGTAGAAAAACATCTGTTGCAGTTATATCATATCTTTTATATATTTAGTAAGTTTTAATTCATTTTTCCCTTAATTCATTGATAGATCTTTGCATCTCTGTCTATTAAAAATAATGTATATACATGTTCATTTGTTTTTTCGCATAATAACAGTGTTTTAATGCTGTAGTTTATTTCTTGTATAGCTACTTATTTAGTTTATAATTCAAACCACGACAATCGCTAGGTTATTAATAATTTTTCTTTGGCTAGCACAGTTAAAATCACTTGTAATGCAATCGTCACAATTCACTTAGTTCCGATTTTTTTTATAATATAATGCAAACAACTTATTTAAATACTTTATCTTTTAATATTTATACAATAAAAAATACTATTTACTTATTTTACACGCACCTTATGTAAGAAACACTTGTTGAATTTGTTAGCTTGTTAGAATATAACAATGCGCTGCGCGTTTACGCTAAAACTTTCGTGATTAGCAATTTACTATCTTTCAGCTTAACAGAAGGTATCTCGTTAAGATTAAGTATGCTAAGTTATGCTGTGCATACACCTACAATAGACCTATGTGATATTGAAAAACTTAGGTTCTTATGATTATCCTTTCACGTCAATATAAGTCTAATATTTTACCTTAGTAAGTTACATCTAACTTAGATTATCTTTTATAGTGTTTGTCAAACGTAAGATGTGTTTTAAAATTTACTTTAAGCTAGTACTTCAGATTTGAAAACATTACAAAAAGTGCATTGAAAAATAGACTATCAATATATGGGGGTAAAGTCAAAATTTGCAAAAATGTAGTACCGAGACGGTACTTACCACCACATGCTGCCGCGTCCTCTCCTTGGCTTGTTGGCGGCTTCGCACCGAGTACACAGAACAGTGAGCACAAACAACCACAGACACTTCATTCTGCGATGGGCGGGCGCAAGCCTTCACATGAGCGCGGCCGGTCGAGGCACGTTGACGTCTGCCGGCCGACACGATGCCCGAGGCGGAGTCGCTATGGTGGGAGGCCGTACCTGCCTCACCGCCCGATTGGTCTCACACTTCTTGTTTTTTTTGTGTCTTTGTCGTGTTTGGGTCATTAGGTTGGTTATGCAATTCTGTATCGACTTAGATAATGTTACGTTATCCGATCACAATGCTTTGTAATTGACTTTTGTGATTCTATTCATAGTTTTCATTCATAGCTCACACCTTGATTTTCCTTTTGTACTTAATATACTACAAATGTTTTGTTTAACATTACATTTAGTTAAAACTAATGATTTAGAAATAATTCGGTAAACAACCAAGATCTTACTAAAACATTTTTTTAAATAATATTCCCCGTCAATGACTCATATAATTGTGTATAATATTCGCAAAAATCGATCAAAAGTATTTGATAAATCTTATCGGTATTGCCTTTAATCGGTTTGAACGTGAGCGTAGGTCGATGCGTGCGCGTGCGATTGTGGGAGGGGCGACGGCGGCGGCCAATGGCGACTGCCTGCGCCCGCGCGCCTTCCAGCCCGGCGCACTGCCACGTGCTTACACGATGTAACACGAAGTTAAAGCTAAGTTAATGAAAATTTTAAAAATACTATAACGAATTGAAACACGCGTTATTTCAATAAGTAATTTGCTAATTACTGTTTTGTTTTTCAAAAAATCCACAACCTTATTTATTTATTTTTACTAAAAAGAATATCGTTTAGATAGCAATAGGTTTTTAGCATCTCAAAAAAAATTAATTACAAAACACTTAGTTCAAAACACAGTATTTGTAAATTTTAATAAAAAATACATTTTTAAACAATTTTCATAACACTATTGCTTTGATAAGAAAACATAAAACAATCAAGAGTGTGCTCAGACCATTGACTAAACTATCGCACGACAGTTTGTCGCGCTTTGTTTCCTATGAGCTTATATGGAGTCCACATATTACTCGAATTTTAGTTGTGCAACTAAATTTAGGTACCCCAAAACAAACGACAATCGCACAACAGTTGTACGATAGTTTAGTCAAAGGTGTGCGCCCGCTCTAAATGGGATATCATAAAATCGTAGCTTTTAATTAGCATTGATACGAACAATTTGCTACGTTCGTCTACAAAACATAGCTGCATACGAAAGATTTCAACGCGGGCGGTCTCTTATAAGTCAATTCTACGAACGTTTTATTATTTGAAAAATAAAACTAAATAAGACAGATATGATAAAAACATTGCAATACAGTTTTTTATTAATAGTTTTATGTTACTTTAGTGATAATTGCATTTTTAAATAGTAACTGTGTGATGATTTACATTAACAAAAATGTTACGTAAGCATCCTTTTCATGAACCAGCCACAGGGTTGTCAACATGAAATGTTAAAAAAGTATTTAATTAATCTAAAAATTATCAAGTCCTGTTTAACAAATAAAAACAAGAATTCATTTCTTTAACAGTATTTACAACGCAATAAATAATATATTTGTAGTTTTTTTGCATGTCAAACATCTCAACAGTGGTACAAAAAATCTAGCGCGTGTCATACACATATGGTTGACATCTGACAATGAAATGTCTCGCTTAATTGAACATTCGTGTAAGCGCCTCTTATTGACAGAGCAGATGTGTGACAACCCTAAGAATTCGTCAATTTTTTTTTCTAACAGTATTTTGATTTTTGCAAATAACTGTAACTATAGCAAACTAGTTTATTTAAATTTTAAAACATACAATTTCTAAACGCATAAATGTAGTCAAAACTAGTTTTTTTTTTGTTAAAATTAACTTACTGTAACCTTTATCAATACAGATTTTTCATTAAAATTTTTGAAGGGAGGTTTTTGGGCTAAATCTTGTACATTACATTTTTGTACAGATAAGAACAATCTCAGTCAATAAAGTCAGAAAAATGTCATAAATTAGCTCGTATTGTATCATAACTTCCCGTGGAATTTCTTACCGCAAGTTAATTGTTCTAAATTAAAAGCATGAACATTAACAAAGAATTTCACTCATAATGCAATACAAATAAAGACGAAAATCGATTACATTACACAAAACAGCCATTAAACAGAAGTCCGTAATAAAAGAGCTGCGTAAAAATTCGAACAGTGAAAGTGAAAAGCCTCATTATAACCACATTTACCATTAAAGGACTTAATAAAATTCTGTGAACGATTTTGAGTTTTAACTCTATAGCTCAAAGGTACATTTTGGTATGACATAAATGGTTACAGTTGCAATTTTGTCATGCTCCACTAAATACCATCGATAATTAACAATTGTGTTTTTAAGTTTTGTCCCAGCTTCAAGCAATAAAAGTTTTCAATACATCCAAGCGTAGTAATTTTCCATTGTGTTTAAGAATTTACTTGAAACACCTTTTTGCTGATTTTTCACATGGAATTCTTGTAATTATTAGAAACATTAATATCTAGACAAACTTAATACATAGATTAAAAATCATTGCTTTATTTTACGTAGTTTTAACAGACGAAAGGGTGAAATCCTGTGCGATGTGGCAGGACAATGCTCAGACCCCAAGCAATAACATGTCAGTTTCTGGCTTTTGTCAATAATGAATACTAAAGAATGATAATTAGCAATCCTGTTTGCGTTAAACTACTAAGAAATACAAAAAATAACTCACTGCTAAAAATAAACAGGGATAAAAAAGGCCGACAAGAATGAATCACTTCACATAGTACCCGCTTTCCCATCCCTGGCTTATCTCGGCTATTACGAAACGCAAATATCACTCCTCTAAGACAATACGCAACTTTACAAATAAGTTCTATAAACGGACAACTAGAATCGACTCGCAACGCATTACGTTTACAAGCAAAACTCAACTTTTATCCCTTAAAACAGAGTTTCTTTTCCTTTGACTTGAAAAGGGAAAAACGAGCAATGGATAACATTTTACAGTACTTGCTCATTGTATCTTTATTGCTTAGAGTGAGCGTAAATATTAAGTTTTATTATGTTTACGGATAGGCGCGGTCGAGTATAGAAACGTCGGAATCAGTGTGGTCGCCTCCCAGTGAGAGAACGATTGAAAAAAGAATCTTCCGCCCCTTACAAACGTTTTATGAGGATGACAACTATATAAGTAGCCCGTATCCCTTTGAAATGTTAAGGCAACGCCAAATTCAACACTTCTGATGTACGGGAGCTGATGATTTATGTATGACGGGGCAAGTTTATGTATTACGTTTCAAGGCGGTCAAATTGTAGCATGTCATCTTAACTTAATCCATTTGTTATTTCACGCACCGTTGAGTTTTCTAATCATAAATGTATTGAAGCAAGTTTATTAAATGTTTATATCAAAAGTGTTTTAATTCTTTTTTATAGTCACAGGAAATTTTTGGGAACCGTTTCTACAAGCGAAATGCAAATAATAAGTTTTGGGGGGTCTATTCTGAGGCTTCAAAGATCTCGCACCGTGAGATACTGACCGTTCACACATAAACAGAGGCGGTCTCGAATTCATTTCGCATTGATTCTTGTATTGTTAATAACGTTATTTTCGGGTCGGCAAAAAATTAAGACATCGAAATTCTTGTCCGCATTTGGACGCGATAAAATCACCGCCCCCGAATGATATATCGCTCTACCTAGTCTAATAGCCTTTTAATATCACGGCTTAGTCATTTTTAGTAACAAAAACTCAGCTGTTATTAGTAAAAAATACTCAAACCACAATCAACAGGCGTCGAACTTGACAACTTATGCGCTTATATTTTTTTAAATAAATTAACGATACCAATATTTAACTTGGTAGGTACAAGATTGATTAATGTTCACAACCCGGATGGGACTGTAATGAATGAAGCTTAATTAATAATAACTACACACTGGCTTTCGCTCGCGACTCCGGCTGTTCGAATTAAAAAAAACAGTAACAAAAGTGAGTAGCCTATGTGTTCTTCCAGACTATCCTCTACGTCTATGCCAAATTTCTTCGAGATCTGTTCAGCCGTTTAGGCTAAACTCTAACAAACATCTATCCATCCATCGGAACTTTCACGTTTATAATATAAATAAGATTAATCTTAAATTGTAACCAAGTAAATGTAAGTAAAATTTAGATTTATATATATTATCGTCATAAATAGATTTAAACAACTTCCATTCTAATAAATAAAACATCGAGAATCACACTTAAATTTTTTTTACGAAAAAAAAAATCCACAAGATTTTTTTAATACTTACTTACTTACGATTAGTAATACAAATAGATAGAATTAAATAACATACGGCAATCATTTTTTTTTGCCATATTAAAATCCATTCGTACCAGTGCATATTTGTACCATAAGCGTTTCCTGTTACCACACAAGTGGTACACGGATATACTTTTATAGTTTTTGTAATACTTGCCAAGACCTTTATATCGTGGGGAGCGTTTGACATGTTCAAGACAGCCACTTTAATATTATACGAAAAAATCTTATAGGAAGCTCCCACTGTCGACATAAACGTTAAAAAGATATTAATATCTATATTTGTAAAGAGAACGAAAGAGATGGCAATAGATTTGTACATAAGTCCAAACCTGAGAGTTAGTTTTAGTTACTGCTGTCTATACCAATAAAGACATCTCTCTCGTTTCTTCATTACATTTAGATAGGCTGTACAAATAATTATTTTTCATAGTATAAGTACAGTCGGGGAAATTGGCGGTATACCACCTTAGCTACAATCATTTGAAACGAGACGCGGAACGAAATTCAATACAACAGCTTACAAAAGTGTCTGTCGGAAAAAGTCGGTTAGTGATACACGATTATTTCTTTTTATCATTATCCCTTCGTTTACACCACTCGCTGCTATCTAATTAGTTATTTAGGAAGCGGAGTTTGTCTCGTATCAATAAGGCAATTTTCCCTAAGTAGGACACCGAGATTTTCCGCGATTGTACATTTAGACATGAATACGAACTAATAGTGAAATGAAATCGAAACTTGAACTCATTTCGAGTCACGCGATACAAAAACATCAAGAACTAGTTTAACATAATTGGTCTGAACACCTCTGGTCAAGGTCGAAGTTAATCATTTGTTAACTTTAGTACAGATGTTAAATATTGTACATGAATTATTATTCAAAATTAATGTTATATGAATTTAACCATTGGACCAAAATTGTTGAATAATAAAATCAAATATAAATACTTAACTATCTTACGTTACATCATACTAATATTATAAATGCGAAAGTTTAGATGGATGTTTGTTAAAGTTTGTAGTCTAAACTACAGAACGAATCTCTATGAAATTTGGAACAGGTTTAGAGCATAGTCTGGAAGAACACATAGGCTACTTTTTATCCCGGGAATAGTTACGGTTCCCGTGGGATTGATTAATTTAGTTTTTTAATGTTTACTCGATCATTCTGCAACGGTTCAACATATTTTATTGAAATTTGACACAGATATAAAACAGGATAATCTAGAAGAACATATAGGCTACTCATTTTTTAATTTCAGGCGGACGGAGTTACGGGCGGAAGCTAGTTTAAAGGTAGTTATTAAGATATTGCAAGCAATAGGAACACAAAGTTGCAAAATATGCTTTTAGAAAGGTTGACAAACGGGAATAATTTACAGAAGTAAGGAATATAAGTGCATACAATGTTTAGCCCCTTTAAAAACTTCATCAACCTTCTGTAATTTAACATTTCTCGCTCAAATGATAGACTTGAACACAACAAATAGCGCAACTGAATATCGAAACATATTCATTTACCTTAATAACACGGCATTTTGAACGTATTGCGCGAAATATTCCATATGGTTAACCGGAGGCATGTTGCAAAATCACAGCATTCTTACAGGGTTGTCAACTGGATACGTTGTAAATTAACCTTTACAAAATAATCAATTTAAGGTCATTGAATATTTAGTAATATAAATATTAAGATTAATGTGGCTATATCAATATTATTATAATTGTTCTTTAAAAGAATCCCTTGCAGTTGTATGTTTTATTTAAGCATATATCACTAATAAAATTAACAGAAACTGTAACTCAACCGTCACACATTTTTAATTTTAATTAAAAAGACGAAACTAACTCGAAATATTAACCGTTTTTAAACTGTACATTTTTTAATGATTCCTACACAAGTAACTTTTAACTGTACAGTTAGAACGATCAATTAAAACAATAACTGTGTGTCGATCGATTAGGGATAAAAGATTTTTAGCTAATCCAGAGTAAAACATTAAAGTATCAATGTCTTGATAGCCTAAAGATATATAAACATTTTAATACAAACACGGTTATAAAATTATTACAGCTATCAGAAATTAACTCAAGTGGATAATTGTACAGGGTTTTATTGCTGATTTAGCAATCAATTACGACTCAATTAAGTGGCATTAACAAGTTGTTAGCGGATGCTAACGGTTAACTGTTGCTTGTAACTGCTTTACGATTTATCGCACTCTCAATTAACCTCTAAGCACAACTTGTGCTGATCATTTTATGACTTAAACATCGATTCTAGAAATATATATTAATCGTAATAAAATAGAAAAATACATAATTGCCTTTTTTTTACAAAGTAATGAGATTTTTGACATTTATTAAACAACAATTCTGTTCTTTAATTATTTAGCATTAACATAAAAAAGAATTATCATTGTTATAAAATAATAATTGAATTTGTAATGTACGTCAGCCCTGGAATAGGGCTTAAGGGCTGACTGGCGTGCCGCGGCGCGGGAAGGCCGGCCAACAATAAAGTAATTGATCCGTCAAGCGCTGGGCCCGCGGCGGACCACACAGCACTACACGCTATAAACACGTTATTTTGCGATATTACCCCACTTGTAAACTTAAATACAGACCAGAGGTTAGTCAAATTAGCCTCATTACATTTGAAAATGATTTACTAGATGAAATGGTCTTTTAATCACCATAGCAGAAGGAAACAGAAAGGAAAAGAAATAGGATAAGACCGTTATAAACTTTTAAAAGAAAAAGTGAGCATCATGTCGTTTCAGGAGGTTAAAAGAATAAAACAAAAGAAGGAGCAGCAGCAGAAGAAGAAGAAAATGAAATGGACGTATGTAAGAAGTATTCTTACACTTATAATTACACTTATATTAATTTATTATGAAACTATCATAAAAAATCAGTAGTGAAAATACCTGACTAAACTTGTTTAAAGTCGTGCCTGCCTACAATCTACACGTAGCCATATGCTCCTATAGGGTTACAATTATAAAACCTTATAAGTAAAGGAACTAATGTATCTCACTTAATTAAGTTAATTAATCCTTAAAATATATTTTTCTGAGTTGACTCTCATGCGTAACAATATTTAGAATTTACAAAAAATCCAATAGATGAAATTTTACTAATATTATAAAGGCGAAAGTTTAGATGGATGTATGGATGTTAGTTAGAGTTTGTAGCCTAAACTGCTAGATAAATCTCGATAAAATTTGTCATAGATATAGAGGATAGTCTGGAAGAAGACATAGGCTACTTGCTTTTGTTTTATTTAGTTCCACGCGGACGGAGTCCCGGGTGAAAGCAATAATGGAAGGCTTAAAAATAATATGGAATTGAACCTTCGTCTCACAAGTACCACCCAACGATATAAACCAACATTTGCGGTATTTCCGATTATCAAAATTCATTAATCGAGAATCCGTAAACTCATCTGATTCTCGTATTAACATAAATATCAAGTTTATCTGCGGGAACCGAAATTAGGTGGGCATTAATTGTTCTTGTGACCGAGTAAAAAAGGAATTTCTGACACTAATTTGGGTCTCAGCAATTATATCAAGAGTGACCCTTATATCGAATTAGAATATGCTTATCGAAGTCATCGCCGAAATTCAATTGTTTGTTAATTAATACTAATGGTATCAGAGTTTCGAAGTTATCGAACCATCAATCGCTTTCTCAATATCAAAAGGCATTAAATCCATTCAGATTGTATTTTTAAGTGAAACGTAAGGGTAGTGACAACATCTCACTTTTGAGCGTGTGAATCTTTGTCTTTACTATAAGAAAAAAAAAGATGGCCGCCATCGAAACGTATCGAACTGTGAGAGCGGGCGCCACTGTATCCATTTTGTGATGATATTTAACTTTTTTTTTATATTTTGTTAGACCATGACTTAATGAATTAATGAAGAATGTTCTATTATTTTGAAATATAACAAAATTTAACTTATTTCTTTTGTGAATTTATGTTATGTTTTAAAATAATTATTTACTAGCTGTTGCCCGTGACTTCGTCCACGCAATATTAAGATAAAAAAGTAGCCTATATGGTCGTTTATGTTAGCTACCCTTCAGTGAAAGTCCGGTCGGAATCGGCCCAGCCATTTCTGAGATTGCCCGGAACAAACGCGCACATGCAAACAGACAGACAGACAAATTTTTTTAATGATTTTCGTTATCGGCAACGCAAATACATCATGTTCCCGAAATCTGCAAATTTTCTTTTGATATTACAAACAATCTAATTTTTTTATATGTATAGAAATCGTTCAAGTATTTTAAATATTACTTTCCAGGAAGTTCTTAAATACGTAAAAAATAGAGCGTATACTTATTGTTCAAAATTTCGGTAAAAATAACCCTTAACTTTTCACCTAAAACCGGTTACCTAATTACCTTTAGCAGAAAGCACAATAGCGCTTCACAGCGCTAATCTGATAAGCGGCAGTATATTGTAACATTTTGTGCTAATGAAACAAAAGCGCTTTACAAAATCCTTTTAAATGTTACCGATATCAGTGACTATGTTTGAAAAGACACCGCTTATTATTTTACAGCGCACTTTTGAATGCAATTTTAAACTCAAAAGATTTCACTCAAATTAGTTTCTTTGAAAACGTTAATATACCATGAGAGTATTTTATGTGCAAAATAATGATGATTTACCTTCATTTCTGTCAGAAAATGTAAAGATCTTTTTTAATAATCTCAAAACAAAACTACACCACGAGGTTTAGGCTAAGCGCCATCTGCGCTCGGCCACCTCAAGCCCGGTGAATCTGAAAATGCATCTTTAAGGCAAATAGTGGCCAGTCACAAAAAAAAAAAGAAAAAATATCAGAATTTCATGATCATTGCTAAAAATTTATCAATTTTTTTTTTCGAAATTACCATCTGGGTAAAACACCTGATAATATCTTTATTACATCATAAATATGCCAATCTGCTTAATTTTAAAACAAATCGAATAGATTTACGAATGTCATAAAAATGCTACTTTACTATAACAGTACTGTGGTTTGCAGCTGCATGTTTTAAATAAAGAATAACATGCAATAAACAGAAATTGTCCACTGTTTAACTTGGTAAGATTATTGGCACAAACACGTGAAAAAAATATAAAGTTATAAATATTCTATATTGTATTAAATAAGGGAGTTCTTATGTTTTTTTTATTAAGAAATCGAACATAAACTAACCAAAAATCAATTTAAAATGGGAAAAAATAAAAATATCTTTCTTAATACAATCTCTCTCAAGTTTTTGGTTCGTTAAATTCATGAAATTCATTTCCAAACTACTTGAATTTGACTACGTAGGCACAATCTAAGGGATTGCCAGATAATGACAAAATAAGCGGGAACTTCATAAACCCAGTATTAGATCGTTATTAAATCATTTACAACTGCTTTGCGATAAAACCTGTACAATTAAATAAGAAGCTGCAAGTACTTACAAGTTTTAAAACAAGTTAAAAAGACAGAAATGCATGTTGAAGAATCAAACCGTTACGTTTATAGCACATAGTAAAAGTGAAGTCGTAAAATTTAACAGCGCGGGTTACCATTGTGGTATTCCAACATTTCTAATGAATTCAAGTTGGCACTTGTTTCGCTTAAATAAACAAAAGATTGCGAGAAACACGCTTATCAGTATACCTTTGTTATTACACCCCATTGACCCATATGGTCAAAGGATGGCTCTTTCCAAGAACTTTTATTCTATACGCGAGTCGCAAATTCCGCTAAAACTAATTCAATTTGTTTGCAAAACAACAGATAATCCGTTTTATTGCCCCATGTTTTTATTGCAGTTGTAATTTTGCCGCGCTTTTTGTCAAGCATTGTTCAGTAATGATTTATTTTCTGGTAACGTTTGAAAGGTAAAAAAAGCCTTTCAGTTTTGCTTGAGAAGTCTAAAAAATAGAAAATTAGTAGAAATGTTAAACGAAATACAAAAAAAAAACTTGTATTTTACTGATTTCCATATTCGTAAGCAAACATTAATAATTTCACAAACTAGTTATATCACGTATTCGAATATTTTTTTAACTAATATCATGAAGAGGAAATATTTGTTTGTTTGCTTTGACCGGGCTCTGCAACCCCTGAACCGATTTGAAAAATTGTCATTGTTGAAGCTACACTGACCCCGGTATGACGTAGGCTATAAACATAGCTTTTTAATTCTACGCGGATAAAGTCAAACAAATATGGTCCTACAAAACAATAAATTTTTAATATCAAATTCATTTTCAATTATTTACATAAACAAAAATGACAGTACAATTTGATGTTATAAAGGTAACCTTATGACTTCGAACATCATTTTATCTCTTTTATTTATAGCGTGGTTGAAAGGGATAGCTGTGATAAATTAAAACATCACCCACGGTGCATTCATTAGCCTGGTGTGAATACGTCCACTATTTAAATGAACCCGCTGTTAAACGAAACCATATTAAACCAGTAATCATTACACCTTTGTTTACAAATAATTAGATACCATTTGTTTTATTTCAAACTAGCTGTTGCTCGCGACTTCGCCCGTGTTAAATTAATTATATTTATATTAGCCTATGCTACTTAGTGATAATGTAGGTTTTTAATTGTAAAAAGTTTTTTTTGAAATCGGTTCAATAATTTCCGAACAGTATAAATATCAGATCCTTCTTCTTTATTTTATTACTAGCTGTTCTCGTGCGGATTCACCTGCATGCAATTATAAAAACTTTCTTTTATTGTTTAAATTTGTAAAATTATCAATTACAAATGTCAAAATGACATGACATGAAAACAATCTTGCTTCCTTGATGTTGGCAGCAATTTAGTCTCTTTCCCACATTAGGGTTATTATCCAAAATATTTACCCCTAAGTTTAACAGCGTTAAAATATATAGCCTAAAGCGTGACGCAAGTGTAGGGCTTTTTATTAAAAAAAGAATTATTCAAAAATATGTTGTAAATGCTGACATCTTAGGCAACAAAGAAGTGTGTGTTTACGCTTTATTATAATAGTATAGAAGTATAGATAGATAGAAAAAAAAGTACCCTAAGAGTTTATAAGTTTCTTAAATATGTTAAATTAATATTGTTGAAAAAAATGCGTTCAGAATTTCTTAAAGGAGTGCGGTTCTTTACCATTTTCCCATGTCATTCACTTAATATTATACTATATTTCAAGTTATTTGTTGCATTATAACGGCGATATCCTGTCCATTGATTGTCAAAAATTAGGAATTTCGGCAATTACGTCTCACCTCCCACGTGAACAGATAAAAAAATCTTGCACCAGGCGCATCCAAATTTTCTTAAAAGACCCGACACGGCTTTCATGGCGCGTGGTCCAAGTTATAAAATAACAGCGTAACATCCTTCGTACTACATAATCGTTCATATTTGTATTGAAAAGGTGTTTATCAATATAGCGACATAACATCAAAGATTTAATTAATTATAATGTCATGTCACATATTTTAGCTTTTAACTTATTTGTTAAGTTAAGTAATTGTATGAAACCTAAGAGAAATATAACTACTAATTTTAAACTTTTAAATCATAAGGATCTATTAATGATCTTTATAAGTTATTCGGTTTAGATGTATCCCTCCACCATTTTGTGACATAGACCACGCAGCGAACAATTTTTTTCTTATTTTTTCCCTTTGTTCCCTTTGTGCGAGACTAGCGCCGGCACGAAAGGTAACTTAAAAGGTGTTCTAAGGCGTATCTCCACGTAATGGGCGTCGGTTACATATTTATTTCGTGTTATGCATTCTTGTCTTGACGTAAATAAATTAATATGTTGGACCCGTTGTTATGAAATTTCGCGCTCTCATGGTGGCAAGGAGGCAGGTCCTTTAAGCCAGTATGTACATAATTTAAAAAGGGACTGTTTTGTTTGAATAATAGGGTACATGAGCTGTTTAAAATATTTTCTTATTGTTGTTTTTTGTCAAGATAATATTTTATATCTATATAGTATTTGCTTGCGACTTCTGTGCGGGATTAAATTACATCTAACTAGTAATTTATATAGCCTATGTCACTCAGTGGTAATGTAGCTTTCTAGTGGTGAAAGAATTTTTGAAATCGGTCCAGTAGTTTTTGAGTTTATTCGTTACATACAAAGACATACACCAAGATTTTGGTTATTGTTTATTCTTTTCGTTTAAGATAATTCTAAACTAAGTGTATTCTTATCACCAACGTAGTTTCGACCTAACGACTATATGAATGAAATACGTTGTTGACACTAATTCGTATAATGGGCGAAATGGGATTTGTGAATGAAGTCCCAGAAAGAACAATGGTCCAGGAAATGGCTCTGCACGGCTTGTTACCGACATTGGCGCCACTTGGATTGCACAATACTGTTGTAGACGGACCTAACTGTTTTTGATGACGAATTTGATACCTGATTCCTAAAAAATAGATGTATTTAAAAGGATGAAATCGTCGGCTTTTATTGCAGTCAAAATTTAATGAAATGCCGGTATTGAAATAATACTCCCTGTAACTAAAATGTTGCTTGGAAATTCCCTAGAAAAATAAAGGCGCAGCCTAGAAGTTATAGTTAACTAGCTGCTGCTCACGACTACGTCCACGTGGAATTTAAAAAGTAGTTAAAAAACATAGCCTATCTTAGAAATAACGTAGGATTAAAATGATGAAAGAATCTTTGAAATAGGCATAATAGTTTTTGAATTATTTCAATATAAATCTTTTCTCTTTATAATGTTAGTGTAAATATAGAATAACTGAGGATTAAAAGTTTTTTTTATTCGATATGTAAACATCGTAATGTCAAAGAATTTTTCAATACATATTTCATGCGACCAAGATTTAATCTCACATTTAAGATAAACGATCAAGTAGCCTCGTTCGAGACGAAAATATTTAAATTGCCAGCTGACGAAACGGAGTCTTATCGAATGAAAACTTTATCATCAGAATCGGCGGATCTGTGGACGCCAGCGGGCGGGTGACCGGTCGCAAAATTAAATCGATCTGGTCCTTGGGATCGATGAAATATTTTCACATGGAACGATGATTGCAAATCGATATTAAGAAATGAAATCGCTCATTCAAAGAAGTACAAATGTAACCAATATCATACCAATTTAATTTACATTTTGATTTACATTTTATCATACTCGATATTAAATGAAACTATACTTAAAGTCTTGTCTGAAATATTTCTCCTTTCTGATCATTGATAGATTTATTTATTCAACGTATTGCGTGGAATGTTGATACTATCGAATTGAAAGTTCCCAGCAAAATACTGAGATATAAAAATTACGCTATGATTTGTATCAGTGTGGTGACCATAAATAAAGTTAACACCACACTAGATATTTTAATTAACGTTTCTCTCATACACTCGATTTATTTTTTTCTCGATTAATAATGTACAGTAGGTGTGCGATTAACTCGAAGCGCGTTTGCGTGTTAAAATACTCATGTGTCTGCACCTCCGATGGATTCTTATCTTTTTCGAATGAATGTAAAAAAGTTTCAATGTGAATGAATACACGAGAACTACGTTTGATAACAAAAATGCGTTATACATTACAATATGTTTATCTCGACTGTGGCAGAATAAAATTATTAACTCACTAGATTTCGCCTGCGACTTGAATTGCGAATTAAAAAAAATATATAGCCTATATAGTCTTCCAGACTATCCCCTACATCTATCCCAAATATCATCGAGATCCATTCAGCCTCCAAACTTTAACAAACGTTCATCCATCTATCTAAACTTTCGTATTTATAATGTTAATTGTAAGATTTTAGAGTTGCGAGTTTAAAAGGGCTAAAGTCTGGATGACATCTGTAGAACTAGTGTTATGGTAGACTGAGGTTAGCGACCGCCTAGGGCAATGTACAGAAGGAGACGCCACAAGTCTGTTAATTACAAAATAAGCTTCACAAGCCCTCCTCCCGTAGTGCTGATAAAAAAGGGGCGTCGAAGAAATCTCGCCCAGGGCGGTAGGTAGCGCTAAAACCAGCACTGCATATCTAGATCAACATAAGAATTATGTTTCCGTAAATATTAAAAAAAAAAACATATGTCCAGGTAAATAGGTACTTAAAGAGATTTATTCCCCATAATATACAACCCGCAGATTTAACACTTAAAACAAAAACTGTATAATGTAAATCACTTTATTGTAAACAGTCCGTACTTGAGTCAGGGAATTTCAACCTGTCCAACCTGTCAATCCAACCTTATGTCACCAATGACAAAAATTTCCACAAAACCGTTTGGCGTAATGTACAAAAAGTTAGCGTTTAAACAACGATAATGATAAGTTGAATATAGTTATAAAATAAAAAGAACTAAATAATGACGTCGTAATAGTTCCGCAGAGGGTTTTTGTATTTTGCAGACCTTGCGAGTTACTTAGTAATAAACTGAATAACCTAAAACCTAACCTATCTAGATTTCAAATGTACACGTTAAGACTGCTCATTTTGTCTAACATGATTATAGCATAATCTTTCTGATATTTACCGAGATAATTAGTGGTCAAAACAGCTAATTTACAAAAGTACACAAGAGGTTCCCTTAGGGATCAGAAATCCGAAGAGTGTTCAGTTACTTTGTACGTCCACAATTAAAACTGTATCTTACCAGTCGGTTCACGTTCCGAGTTATATTAATTCAGGATGAACTTAATCCCTAGGGAACGTAGTGGTCACGGTTGTCCGTTGCGGACAGATGACGACGACATAAATGGGTAACGTCGAGCTACTTTTTATTTTGAAGATTTACTGAAGCATTTACTGACGTTGCTTTTGCAATCCCAGTGAGAGAAAACAGCGATATTTAGATTTTGTTATTTCTAATACCATAATGGTTATATACGTTCATCTATACCGAGCCTAATTGAAATGCAATTGAACTTGTGACCTTGAAGTTTTTTTTTGTTAGGTTAGATTATAAAGTTTGGAAAAATGGCTTTGCATAAATTAATCAATCAATTAGTCTCTGTGATGGTATTTTTTTTTAATGTTAACTTAGTTAGTCGGTAAATTGTAACTTTTTATTTGGAGTTAAATTCCTCATCAATTAGTAGTTAGCACCTTATCTTACTAATGTTATAAATGCGTAAATCTAAATGGATGAATGTTTGTTAGAGTTTGCCGCCAAAACGACTGAACGGATCTTGATGAAATTTGACACAGATGCAAAGCATGATTTGGAGGTACACATATGCTACTTAGTTTTTTTTTTAATTCTACTTGTTTATCCAATAGCTTGTTTATATCCATTTATATTCTTTGAATTCCACACTATTAGGTATTTTTCTTACTAATAATTACCCGCTGTGAGTTTATAACTTAAGACAAACTAGAATGGTAAAATCACCGCGGGGTGTCCGCAAAGAAATGTGTTGAAAGCGAAACTTCGCTATGTGTTAAATAAAACATTGATGTTGTCATGCATAATTGATTTAAAACATACAATGGTCTTGCACAGCCTCGGATTTTGTTGGCCGATATATTTTTGCGGTGATACAAAAAGTGTTCACATTAAGAATAGGACAAAATGTTACATAACACAAGACATATTTATTAGTTTAAAATCTTTCGTATATTTTTTATAATGTAAAAAGCATCATTATTTATAAGTAGTAATTATCTTACTAATATTATAAATACGTATGTTTAAATGGATGGATGTCTATTAGAGTTTGTAGCCTAAACGGCTGAACGGATCTGGATGAAATTTGACTTACATCTAGTCTAGAGCGTAGTCTGAAAGAACACACTGCTTACTCTTTTGTAACTCCAAGCGGATGGAGTCGCGGGCGAAAGCTAGTAATTAATAAAATAATAAATCGAGTAAAAATATGAAGCAGTCGTGAGACAAAGAAAGCGAAAACTACAGATTTTTTTATAAATTAAATTTTAATTCGGCTTTATTATGTCCCTATTATTTTTTACATTATAACATATAGGTTCTGTACCACAATTCTTCTAAACTGTCAGATCATAAACCAACGTGTAAAACATGTGACGGAAATATTTTGGTACTCTATCTGACAGTGACTTTAAGCTATCTGAGCCTTTATCAGCCAGTGGTGGGACAAGTCCTTACTTTCATAAAATTAATCAGCGGCAAAATTACGCGTGTTTAAACAGTGTCTAACTATTTTATAAAACAGTTAGGTTCTTTACATTTGTTTAAAAGCGATGACTAATAAAACATCTCCCAAGTTCATTTGAATAAATTAAAACACGATAAAAATTTAATGCTGCTGTTTGATTTTAATCAATGTGTTAATAACTGATCAATGTAGAAGACAACGTTAATTAACGATGATTGCTTACATAAAGCCGTTTAATATTACAATAATTGATTTGCTTTTAGCGTGTAAATGTGCTAAAACTTACGTAACCATGTAGCTGATATCGCGTTGATTTTTAGCAGAAACGCTAACAACTTGTACAAACAATTTTCAATACATTTCGTTGATGTTATAGTTTGTTTTAGATAATAATCAATTGAATTCGATTTGTATCTATCGATGTTAAATGTTTTACACAATGATTTGTTTTATTAATATATAATTACGTATAAGGATATACAAATTGATGTTAATGTAAAAACATGTTTTTTTTATTCATGTTGATAATAATATAAAGCGTCCGGTGGCTCAGTGGTTTGAACACTTGACATGTAATCTACAGGTCTTGGGTTCGAATCCCGCCATCTACCAATGTGATTTTCGATTTTTCATATGTAGATGATTTACCCGACGTTCTTACAGTGAAGGACAACATCGTGATGCAACCTGCACATATCGGCGAAGAAATTCAAAGATATGTGTGAAGTCAACCAACCCGCAATGGGCCAGCGTGGTTGATTATGGCCTAGTCACCCCTTATGAGGGTAGGCTCCGAACCCCTCGGTGGGGACGTATGATGATGATGACGTACAATTATGATGTAATCATCATCATCATCATCATCATCATCATCATCATCATCATCATCATCATCATCATCATCAACGTATTAATGTAGGTACAAAATTATAGTTACCCATCCTTCTGTACTCCGATATTTTTTTTGTATACATTTTGCATTTCAACTATAAGATTTATTTCTTCACTAGCTTTCGCCCTCGACTTCGTCCGCGTGGAATAAAAAAAAACGTAAGTGGCCTACGAGTTCCTCCAAACTATGCTGTACATCTATGTCAAATTTCATCGATATTCGTTCAGCCGTTTAGGCTACAAACTAACATAAATCCATTCATGTAAACTATTTATACAATTTGACATGCACATTAAGAGACTAAATTATCGCACAACTATTGTGCGATCGTCGATTGTTTCGCAGCCAATTCAACTGTTTAGTTGCTCAACTAAAAATCGAGTAGTATACGCACTTCCATACAAGCTCATTGGAATATGTGGAAGTGCGATAGTTTAGTTCCCGATAAATACATGCATAACATATTAAAAATGAATTAAATCAGCTTTAATAATAGTTTACACTATTCACAAGTTGCAAGGCAAAAGGCTTAATTGAAGATTAAAATATTACAAATAGTAATTAGTTAAATGATCCAGAATGCAATCCAGTCTATAATAGGATACAAGTTAAATCGGTACAACATTCAAACCATGAGCTTAATAGAATCAAGTTTCGATGACTCAACCCGTCCTTCGGGCCTCGAATGAAGAGATTAAAATTATTAACGCAACTACACGGGACCTCGGACCAGCCGAACATCATTCCTGATTATCAACGGGCTTCAAATCGGAGCCTTTTGGGCCAGTCTTAATTAAATATAGAAACATCGACTTTTGCTTTTAATGCTCTCTCACTAGATTTACATTTCAGCTGTAAATTTAAAAATCGAACACGTTTTAATTCATATTCATATTAATATGATAAATGTTTAGATGGATGGATGTTTGTTAGAGTTTGTAGCCTAAACGGCTGAACGGATGTCGATGATTTTTGGTATAGATGTAGAGGATAGTCTGGAAGACCACATAGGGTACTTACTTTTTTTTAAATTATATGCGGACGGAGTCGCGGGCGAAAGCTAGTATTTTATCTTTGTAATGTATTAAAGAGTTATATAAAAGTCTGGCTGTTAAATTTTCTTCACATTTCAAAGGCATTAGTAGTAATTAAGTTTTGTACCGTCTTAATGTTAAGTGGTAATTTCTGTGTTTTTATTCGCTGCTTTAATAATTTTAACATCAATGTGATTTTTTAAATAACGAGTTTATTTGACTCAGGGCCTATCCCACCACTGGCTGATAGAGGCTCAGATAGCTTAAAAATGACGTTAGATGATGAACAAAATCCGATATTTCTATCAAATATTTTACACGATGGATTGTTATCAGACTATTTACGATTTGGGACTGGCCCTTAATCTTTAAAAACGTATGTCCGAGCGAAACTTCATTGTTCAACTAAATTCTTTCGCGCTAGAGATCACGAAAGGGAATACGTAACTGTAATTTCTGTCACAAACAAATATTTGGCAGTTTACATCCTTACGCTTTTGTGTGAAGATCAAATGGACATTCAAGAGGCAGGTAAGTGAGCGAATGTGCGTAAAGTACACGTTTTTTTACTGAAGTGCTTATCCAAATAATTGGCAGGATTCGCTCCGGCGAGGGATGATATAATCTCCTTTGTAACGCACCCGGCTTCAGTTCAAACTTTACTTCTACGTGTTGCTTTTTAGCTATTTAATAACATTGCACTTTCTTTGATTTTAAACACATTATGGTAAAGAATAACTCTCCATTTCAATCGTATTATTTTAACAAAATGAGGACAGAATATATCTGATAATGCCTTGTTCTAGAAAAAAATAGACATTATACTTATAGTCTTCTTAATAGGGTTAATTTTTTATTTCGCGAAATGTTCATCTTAGTGAGATACGGTGACTGAAACTGTTGTAACCGTTATAAATTAAGTGATTTTTAATTTAACATAAGATTTCGGTGTTGTAAGTTCTCTTAAATGCGAACACGATCCTCTCGAAGAAATGTTAAAATGGACAGGATTTTACGATTGAGCAACTTTTTAATAATAACTCTATATTCGTACAAGTATCGCCTACCGAAAAATAGCAATGTGTGAGGTAGTTAATTATCTATAGCTGTGATTTCAACTGTTAAGCTTTTATATTTATCTTAAATGGTTGTTGAAGAATGAACATTTTGTTTTGTAATCCGTACTTACTTGTAATATACAAGTTTTTAATCTCCCCATTAACTACCCTTTTAAGGGTTAAATCTCTTGAGTTTGAAAAAATTGCGCGTCTCCTTTATGTTATTTTGCTACTAAATAACACGGAAGATAAAACTAATTGTTAATTTTCTCTCAATGTTTGTGGATAATGATACTTTCAGTTTCTTTTGTGTAACGAAATAGAGAAATGAAATGACATTTTTGACCGACTTCCTAAAAGAAGGAAGAAGGAAGGTACTCAATTCGTCTCTATGTTTTTTGTGGAAATAAAATTCACTTTGTCTCTACTTGTGTCAAAAATTGTACTTAATTTTAAATGATTTTATCTTAACTTAGTATTGTTAACTGTAATTGAATTTAATAAAAAACGAGAATTTATAACAAACTTATCTAAACATTTTTACTTTTAAAAAACAGACATGTTCCTATTCTTATGATAAACGAAGTTATCAGCTAGTGAAGTGTGGAATATTTTTTTTAATTTTATTGTAAAAGACTTTATGTGCTTCTTAGCAAAAAAATACATCACTGTTTACTCTGAACTCTTTTTAAATACAAAAGCTGTTGATTATGGAAAGCAAACTTGACTTCTCTATTTGTAGTATAAATCATATAAATATATACTAATTATGAAGAGGAAATATTTGTATCTTTTCATTTTTTTAAGTTTTTATGTAATTGATTTACGCAAAAACTACTGGACCGATTTTAAAAATTCTTTCACCATTAGAAAGGTAATTTATCTGTAAGTAACATAGGCTCTATTTTTTTATTTCACGCAGACCACGTCGCGAGCAATAGCTAGTCTAAGCACGTTTGGATTACAATAGGTAGGTACTTCTTACTTCTTGATTAGACAGCATTTTATTAGCTAATCAACAAGTAATTTCTTTTACTCAATTAATATTAAGCACACTTAACTTCTCTATTTATAGTATTAACTTTATAGTTGGCAAAACAGTCAACGAATTGGTAATACAGGATTAAGGGCCTGTCCCACCAAATTGTAAATAGTCTGATAACAATCCAACGTGTAAAATATGTTATGGAAATATCGGATTTTGTTACCTTATCTGACAGTGACGTCATTTTTAAGCTATCTGAACCTCTATCAGCCGGTAGTGGGACAGGCTTTTCATATTCATTAGTGTATCCTAAATTTGTAGGGCAGAATATCGAAGTAATCAATCCGTGTGATACGCTTAATATCGCATTTTACATAATTAATTAGTCGATGCCCAACAGACGGACAAAACGAAAAGCAAAGTATGTCTTCAAGCGTCATATCGATGTCCTCATCGGTTAAAATGGACATAAATAATGCGTCCCGACGTACGATTTCCGTCCGATACTGCAGTATCGGCAGCCGTCTGTTTACGATAATGCTTTCTTCTAATGAACTTCTACTGTTTCTGGCACTTAATTGATTAAAGGTGTTGAGATTTTAGTAACATTTGTGATATTCTTTACTAGTTTTTGCCCGCTACTCCCTCCGTGTATGATGTAAGTAAACACTAAAATAGAAATGTATTACCAACTAGCTCTCGGCGTGGAATTGGAAAAAACAATTGCAAGTAAGTGTCTTCCACACTATCCTCTGTATCTATGCCAATTTTCATAGAGATCCGTACAGCTGTTTAGGCTACAAACTCCAACAACCCATCCCTCCATCCATCTAAACTTTTGCATTTATATTAGTAAGATTTAATCTACACGATAAAGTTGATTTGTTTAAAATCACGAATATATAAAGTTAAACGACCTGACAAAGGAAGCAAAAGAATTACAGGACGCAAGAAAACTGTTTAAGTTACGGTATCATTTATTTTCTTAATAAACCTTTAAGGTAGACTTTAACAAACTATTTGATAAACAATAAAACGTTTACCTTTTCAAGTAAGACTTAATATTAACCTGTTATTATTCAAAAACAAAATTCAATTAAAGGATCGTAATGAAAAAAATGTTCCTAATGAATTAAAATACGGTCCACAAATGAAGATAAAAAAACTTGTATTAAATTTAACAGCGAACCTGAGGATTACATTAGGCAATAAAAGGCTTTGTTTAATAGCCAGTAATTGGTTGGGATAACATAATTTTTATTGGCATTGTCTCGGCTAGCTCTCGACGACCTTTACTAATGGAACTCGATTGATTTTCGATCAGTATTCCGATTGCATTTCTACTATCGAATCGTATCAATCAAATATATATTTATTATATTCTGTATTTTTTTATTAACCCTAAACCTCTATTAAAAAAAAATCCGACTTCATGTTTTTACTATTATTCAAAAACAAAAACTGTGTTTTGATTTTCGACATAATATTTATAACTTTATTCGATAAAGAATCGAGTTGGCACGATACTAGGGGTCGTCTGCACTGCGAGGTCAATAAATAAATAAATCTCAACGCTGCCGTTTTTTAACTTTTTTTTACATTAATAACGTTCTCGTAATTATGTGAGTTGGCATCGAAAACAAACCGCAATTTTGTGGTGAGCCTTAATGGTTTATGGGTCAATTATAGGCGTCATAATAATCATGTAGACCCGATCTTTAGGCTAGTAATACACTCAGGCTGTGAAGTGATCATTAATTTTCTTGCTATTATTAAAACTAGACTGTCTTTTTGGGTGTCGGAATTGATTTTATAATAATTTATACATTCCAAGAAGATATTACCTACGTAGGAGACCCGATTCAAAATATTAAATTAACGATTTTCTAATAAAAATAATTTCACCTCAATAATCTAACCATATTTTGATTATATCGGTATTTCTTCTTACTTCTTGATTATCCAGTAAACTGGCTAAGTAAACTGCAGTTTTTAAAATAAGTTATTAAGTAATCTGGCCAATCCACATCAATTTCTTGGAAGTAAAAGATAAAAATACTTACAGTGTACTTAAATCTAGATATATAAGATGGTCTGCGCGCGTACCCCGGGTTGGGAACCACGCGCAGATACAAAAAATGTTCAAATACCGGGTAACCGTCACAGAACAGCAAGCGGTTACCTGCTGAATTAGGCCGTCACTACCCGCAAGCAACCTAATTCAGCTACGCTACTTTGCTTTTCTGAATAAAATTAGTCACAATACAGCAAGCTAATGTACTCAGAATCGCGTCGTAGGAACTAAAGTGGAGAAGACAGTAATTTTAACAATATTTGTTATTTTCTAATCTTCTGATCTTCTCTGATTTGCGTACTGTACTTGAAATGACTTAACATAAGGCGCATGCAATACCACATCGCGTTTTAAAATACAGGTGGCGCCATCTAGTTTTGTACGTAAAAACTACTGGTCTCTAGTGAATATTTGCTACAGATATAGTTATGTAGTAATAAAACCTTAATTTTCTCGTATATGATGTAATAATCAAAATGTGCTGACCTTTACGTAGCATCGCACAGCTGTTAACCATTAAAGCATTAAATTTAAGCAACAAAATATTTAGCTTATTCCGCGATGATGTTTTCCACGCGTATAAGATTTCGCGTTCGACACGAATTAAGTCGATCTTATCGGATGTATCTTCATTCGCGCGATGCAGCTAAATAATATGAGAAATCGAATTAAACTCGACTGAGTAACAGGAATTCCGTCTTAAAGGTAACGCGTATTGACTTCAGAGCTGAGATTTTATTTCGGCGGATGAATACCTTAAAATTAAAAATAAAGGTATCAAATATCTTCATCTCAATTAACTTAACATGCTTATGTGAATATGTTACAACTACCGCCATCTAGTAAAACATACAGAGAAACAACTTAGAATAATAGTCAAAAAGTAAAGAATAGTGAAACAGCGCCCTCTATTGGAGTTTTAATGAACAGACAACATTTAATGTATCAAACTTACTTTACAGCTTGTATTTGTAGATGGCGTTAGTTGTTCTATGTTTTTTATTTTATTTAATAAAATGTTTTAAAACCGTTTATAGTCAAGTTTCTCTCAAAAATATTTATTTTCAATTTCCTTAATTTTAATTAAATGGCGATTCAGATCCATACGACTGTTAAAGACAGGCGTGAATTTATAATGCGATGTGTGTAGGACTTACTAAAAGGGTAAGAAAATTTAAATAATAGGAATTAAACACAAGACCAGTTCTAATTTTAATTGCCAAATATAATTTCAATAGATTTCTTCTCCGATTAAAGTAAGTTATCACAGAACAATTTAACATTACAAATTGAATTTCGACTACCAAAATTTACCACTTTTTAACGACTAACATTTTTTATAACGAAAACATTTCGGAGATACAACATTAATCACATACATCATAATTTTGTTAACACAAGCAATACAAACAAGTAAATAAATATTATATACTGTCGTTATTTACATGTAAAAACGTCCATCTCTTCTACACAAGTATCGCAAATAACTAAACAACACTTCGGCATTTTACATCTGCATTTGTTTCTAACAGACTTCTTTGAAATAACAAAACCACGACCACAACATAAAGTGGCACAATTATTTCTATCTTTACAAATCCTTCCTTTAGTACTCACACATAAATTTGGAGTACGCTGTATGTAAACTAATTTATCAACGTCTAATATATTTTTACTTTTAGAATGTCCGTACATCGTGATATTAAGAATCTTCTTTCTCACAGCATGATGATAATGTTTCTTTAACAAACCCATAACAGAGTTAAAAGGAACAAGTCGCTTCCAGCAAGTTTTTGTTGTACATGAACCAGAAAAACCATGGCATTTACAGACTTCCTTCAAATGTTGCTTAACAGAATTTATACCGACTAGAGCATTTTGCTTCAGAATATTTGCTATCTGATCGTTACCAGTTTCTTTTAAACCGAGGAAATTTCTGATCAACCTTTTTCCATATTTAAAATCATCACCACAACCAGCTTTCCAATGCGTATTATTTCTTCGTAAACATGAACATCTATACAAATCTCCGGAAGCACATCCTTTAGCAACCGCATGGGTCAAAGAAGCCGCAACTAATGCGTGAATAAAAGCAGTTTCTCTATAGATTTTCTTAAATACACTTTTCTTCGCTTTTCCATTATATATCAATGAACAATTCCAACGATCGTATTGAAAATTTTGCTCGCAAGCATCGATCGCTTGAGTCCTAGCGTTTGCCAATACTATCTGTAAGCCAGGATCTTTTCTGCATATTTTAATTTGTCGAGATGTCGAGTTGAGTACTTTGCATGCACCGGGATAGACAGATTTAGATCTGTCATTAAATATGGCTTCTACTGTATTTTGTAATACCGGTTTAAATCTGAAAGTAAATTATCAGATTTTTATCTTTAAAGAAGAGATCGACAATTCAATACGAAATATGAACAAGAAACATTTTCAATTACAAGACGAAAATTTTTAAAGACGGAAAACTTCACCATCATCATCCATCACCAGCTCACTATACGTCCCCACCGAGGGGCTCGGAGCCTACCCTAATAAGTGCAGGTTGCATCACGATGTTTTTTTCCTTCACCGTAAGAACGGGTAAATTATGTACATAAGAAAATCACATTGGTACATGGCGGGATTCGAACCCAAGACCTGTAGATTACAAGTCAAGTGTTCAAACCACTGAGCCACCGACGCTCTTACGGAACTTATCACGGAAATCTTATTACGATAAAATTGGTAAATTAATTTAAGTGTAAATACATTTAATAGATACTTGTTAAAAATTAGAAGAACCTAGAGTAACTTACCCTATAACTGAGTCGAAAACAATAAGAGATAACAATGAAAAAATTAACAACTTTAACAAGATTAGCCGGGACATAGTGATTTCATATTTAAAATGTTCTAAGACGACTGTCACATAATTGAATGCAGTTCTACAATGAACTCGCGGTTCATACTTAGAAGACAATGCCGTTATCGATGACAACTTTATCGGCGTAAAGGTGGGTCCAGCCTTATAAGGTGTCGGCAAACCCAGACATCAGTACCCATATCTTAGTGTCAGCAAGTAAATAATGACATAGGCATAAAGACTAGACTAAAAACTATAAATTGTTTTATTTCTAGACTTACATTTTAAAAAGAATATGACCTCTAAGTGCGTAATTTAAATATTCAAAAGTTACGTAAATGTCGGGATAACGGTGGCTCTGAAGTATAATTGTCCGTCCCTTGGGCGTCGTAGACTCGAAAGCTTAAATAATATCAACATTTTATTTGTCGTAGTATGTAAAATGCCTATATCATTGTTCAACTAACATTTTTCTCTTTAACAAGTATAGTTTGTCTAAATAAAATAGATTAGTTTGATAAATAACGCATGTTGGGTATCGAATTCAATTAGTATGAAGGCAAATGCCATACTTAATAGACAGGTATCGTAGTGACGAAACAAACACACATAGCGAACGATTTTGAAGTATCGATATTCGGTTTAAATAATTATAGAACTCAACTAAAATTATTATTTTCTTATTAACTAATTTATAGAACAATTCTAGTATTGATTACAGCGTAGAGTATTTAGCGAGAGGCTGTAGTAGTAATAAACATTTATTTACTCTCATTATTTGTTATGGTCATTATTAATTTGAGAAAACAGTGTTTTTTTTAAATTCATAAGTTATAAATATACATATCTTCTATAAGAATAAAAATCGAAAATCGATAGGATTCATGACTGATTTTACACAACCCATCCCTACTAAATTTGAAGTGAATTATCAAAATAATCTAAATTATTTAGACACACTATAGTTAATATTTGTTGTTAGTAAAAAGGTTAACCACATTCAGACTCAAGATATATAAACTAAGTCAGTTAAAGTACAATTAATGTTGTCATATTAAAAAAAATACTTTTTGCTACATTACTTGAAGTGACAAAATATTTGCTTCTATGATTTACTAGTGTTCGAGTTAAATGTTTGCAGTCATGTCACGGAATTGAACGGTAACGCCTATCGGAAACGTGTGAGCAAACTAACTCGCAGCACGCGCCATGGATCCAAGAAAGTAACCTAAACGACATAGCCAACCGATGATGTAGGCTAGATCTAGAGGATGGGATATAATTAATATTGTTCGAAGGAGTTTTGAAAACTGTTTTATTTTTGATTCTCTAAGGGGACAACTGCCTTCTCTCTCTTGCCTCAATCTGAGGACTCATACGCTAAGCGCTTTAATTAATTTTGAGTTGTTATACTTGTATAATTTAGAAGACTTTTTTCAATTCAAGTAAAATGTTTAATACCTTATTATCATTGTTTTCATTGGTTCCAAGGGCCTCAATTAGTTCCTCCTCATTAAACGCTAACAATGGATTACAATCAAGATGTAATACAGATTTTTTTATTTGTAGCAATACCGCAAAGGCGTTAATTCTTACTACGGAGGTGAAGTAATCTTACTAAATTAACATTAAGCGGGACAGCTAAAGGATCGGGTGAGACAGTAATATTTAATTTAATAAAATGCCTCATCCATAATAAAACATTCGTATATTAATGTATCAGTCGGCGCAGATCGATAGCACACGGCGCGACGCTGCGTCCCTTTTGATCTGCTCCCAGCTTACAGCAAGAACCACGTATAGGATTCTCACTTAATAATAATAATTGTATGCCATTGAAAAAGCTTTTTATTGTATTAAACGAAAAAAATGAAAATCAAAAGGAACGCAAGAATTGTTTACAATGTTTTTGGGCTTAGAATGCAGGGATATGAGACAATTTACAATTTTATCGGATAAGCATTTAACACATTGAGAGATCTCGTACCCCAGTTGGCATCGCGCCAAGGGTCAATACACTCTGGCAGATTTGTCTGAAACAATGTACAATTTTCTTAACTTTACCACTAATGTGGAAAATCATTGGACCATTACTATAGTTTTTTATTAAATAGATAGAGAGAAAAGGGGTTTTAAGCGAAAAGGAATACGAAGCTCTTTAAAATTTTATACAAAAGATATTGTAACGATATTTACGTGAACACCTAATGTACGAAAAACTATTATTCTTTTAATATACCGTAATAATAACTATGTAAAACTATAAAGCTTCAATGTGTTAACAATTGTAATTAATTTTATATTAAATGAAATTTTAATTTTGTTTACAACTTCAAGGTAACTTTGCCAGAAGCCACATTATTCACCTTTAGCAATCAATTAGAAGTTCAGAGTTCGGAGCAAGCCAAATAGTCGATACAGCGCATAGCAGACTGCGAATCTTGCATCCGACTAGACATCTAGACAGGCAATGCCCTGCACCCAGCCACATAAACTGTCTACCTAATATCGAGACGGTAGCATTTGAAATACAGTAAGTTGTTGAAGACAAATCATGATTAATCAAACTTTTTTTTTTAATACAGTACCATATATAATTAATTTTAAATGTTTTTAACTAATCAAGTAAAATAACATACTTGAAGATTTCATAATTGTTAAACAGTTTTCTAATAACAATAACTAGAAGTTGAACCAAAGATTCGATAGCTTTTAGTCTTATTATTTTAGGACTTGTTAAAACAGTTTTTATATAAAAACGTTTTAGCTTCGCAGAATAGTTTGTGTTGGAAGTCGGAGATGGGGTGAGTTGACTCCCTCGTTACACCCCTACACCGTTTCACGTCCAGTGTACCAATTACTCTTTTCGGCAATTATGTTTGATAAATTGTCGACGGATGACCATCGGTCTTTTTAATTTAGTTACCGAATATTGTTTTAGGTAACTAATTTAATATCTTTTGCCTTCTATAGGAGACCAGTAGTATACTTTTTACTAGCATTCCCCGCTACTTTGTCCGAGTGGAATAAAAAAAATTAAGTAGCCTACGTGTTCTTTCAGACTTTCCTCTACATCTATGCCAATTTTCTTCGAGATCTGTTTCGTAGTTTAGGCGATAAACTCTAACAAACAAACATCTATCCATCCATCCATCCATCCATCCACTCATCTAAACTTTAGCATTTGTAACTTTAGTAAGATTTCAATATATTCTTTTTCTTTCGTTTTGTTTATCAGATTGCTCTTGAAGATCTGCGATTCTATAGACGTTAATGCTCATAAAATATTTTGATGATCATGAAAATTGCTAATCCATCACGTTTCATTGTCGTTTTTACTGAAACAAGTTAAATTTTTATGACGTATAAAAGTAACTTAATGATTGTTATCAAACTTGTTTTTCTTCAATAAATTATTGTAACTGTTGCAATATAGTATAATAAGATACTTTTAGAAACAAAGATTTAATTTGGATTATATGGCTTATAGACACTAAAGTTAATCTATAGGATGTTTACCGTTGGGCTGTTCGGACGTTCAATCGACTCTATTGGAATATTTTTCGTATTGGCTATATGAATTCAAGTAGTCAATCGGGCAATGAAAAGTGGAAAATTATTCCTAATGGAACGATTAAAAAGTGGGCCTTACAGCCCAACGGGAAACACCCAATGTGAATTTTGAATGTATTCTGTTCCAATCAGATAATCTAGATCTGTAAATATTTTATTTTACTATTACAACATAGTCTTTGTATTTTTAATAGAAAGTTTGTTAAAGCGATTTCATCTAAACCTTTTCTAGTATTTCAAAAGGCCGCCACGAACACGCCGCGAAACCTGTAATTGATATCACTGGCAGTTCAATAGAGATTCCTTTTGCCATCAGTTTTCACTGCCACTAAATAAACACAAAAATATATCCCTGTCCCTTTAGTTTTTTTACAAAAAGACAGGGATGGCAATATAATTGTTTCAGCAGTAGAAAGTCATGGTTACAGTTATAGTTAGGTTATGTTTGGGGGTCGGTGCGCATGTGCGAAGTAAGCATCAAACAACCGCCCTTAGCTGGTCAGAGACTAGCTGTCGCTGTACTAGGCGACCGGCTAGATGCCTTGCCTTGCCGCGAATAACCTTCCAATACTCAAATAGTTTGAGTTAACATATAGTGTATTTGAATGGATAAATTTATATTTAATTTGTGCGATTGAAGGACGTAATATCGAAGTATTTCGTTTGGTGATGCTTGTCGACTGATTCGGTGAGTCTTTCAAGTAAAACTTAATGTATATTTTAGTTAACTTTAAGTACTGTTGAGGCTGATGTTGAAATAGCTTAGTTTACTGACGTCTTTTGGATATTTATTTATCTTAAATGCCATAAATTATATTTAATAATATTAGATAAAAGCTCGAGCTTTTGGTTACTGCCAGCATCGGCCATTCACCTTTTGGGCAGTGCTATTGAATTTTAATAAAATGTTTTTACGTATTATTTGCCAATTTAACTTCCAATTGATAAGCGAATACTGAATGTTTTTTTCTAATAGTTAACTAAACATTTATCTACCATTCATAACATACGAGATTAAAACCGATATTATATATGTAAATACCGACATTTGTTTTGTAGATACAATATATTACTTCGATTTTCATTGATGTATGGATTAATTTCTCCTACTCCAACATTTCGGTAGATTTTTTAATTTAATGTCATAGTTTTATTGCCGTGAAGTGTAAGCAAGATATTTGTTAAAAGCTCTACAGATAAGAGATCTTAAATACAGTGTGTTTTTAGCGTTTTCAGGCGTTCGTTTTTATGTTCAAAGGATAAGGATGAAATAGATTTTGAATACACCATTGTTTTTAAATTCCCCTACTGCCTAAAATGCCACAGGATAAAGTAGAAAAATATTTGCAGTTATTTTGTATTGTTGTCCTATTGGGAGCTTATTTCAGCTATTTCACTGTAGCCTACTAATGTTTTTTTAAAGTAGGTCCTTCTACTAATTAATATTAACAAGTTACACGCGACTTGATTCTCGATTATTTACTTAAATTAAAAACTTGATCAATGAAATCCAATTTTATTGCGTTGTATCTTTTTCAATATTCTATATTCAAACAAACCGTTTTTAATTAAAATGAAAATCCCTTACGAACGAATGTAGAATTATACGACGTTTTACAAAAACAGTCTTATTACGACGGCACATGTACGTCCAGTAATATATGAGGAAAGTTGTTTGAGTAGGGACTTTATTAGCATTCCTGAAAATATATGACATTTATGATGAACGTATGATAAAGATTGGATTACTTTATATTAAAAATATCTACCCAAATATAACCGAATAGTGGAATTGTGATTTTATTCACAGGTTCTTATGTGAACTATGTAAATTGTACGCCTATACGAGTCATATTTTTATGGTATAGGGTGACAAGGAAGCAAGCGGTCATCGGGAGTCAATGCCTACCTTAAATCAACACATGGGCAGTTGAGAAGAGTCTTCAGAAAAAGGGTATTTCTCCTTCTTATGCGTCTCATTCCTGCAAATCCGATTGGATTTTAAGGGGAAATCCCCTTCCTATTCTTTTCTTGTATGAAAGGTGAAAGGGGAAAAAGATTAAGGCCGCCGGCACGCACCTGGGTTTGTTCGTTTAATTGTGTCAGATTGTAGTCTAAGCGACTTAACCGATTTTAAAATTCAAGATGTCTGAATTTTTAAGGAGTGTCATAAACGGGCTTTATTTTATTAATGATAAATTTTAATTACATTTTTATTGTAATTTAAAAGTCATGAAACAATAAGTGTAACATCTGTGGTAAATTCTTAAAAGAACTATAAATACTGGTGTACATTTATATGGAACAGAGGCGCATTGTCTGACTGTTGTCACGTGAATGCCCTAGAATGAATATATGAGCATAATTCTTTATGCTAGCTAGAAAAGAAATATGTAACTAAATAACTAGAAAACTAACTAGTAATTCGTTGTATTATTTACATGAAGCTGATGTCATTATTCCCGTACCCAAAAACAATTGCTAAACTCATTTTTTATAAAAAGAGAAGACATAAAAGATATAGGCCAAACAACGAATTTATACTATTATTATAAAGAGGAATGATTTTTTTTTGTATTTATTGAAATAACTTAAAAACTACTGGAACGATTTTAAAAATTCTCACATAATTGAAAAGCTACATTATCAGTGAGTAACATAAGCTACATTTTCAATTATTTTTTTTATTTTCTCGCGAGTAACAGCTGGTCTTTAATACTTGGCTTCGTAAGCGCTGCTTATAATCTGCCAGATGTCAATTTTTTAATGAAATTTGTAGTTTAAAAATTACACTCATGTAAAACGCTGTTCAAACGTTGTGTCAGTATTTAGTAAGTTACGCATAATTATTTTCATGTATATAAATATTCCGATTCAACTTTCATAACCTTCACAGAAGCCGATAAAATACAAGGAAGCCTTGTTTAGAATTTGTTTTGCAACGTAATGTATAGATAAATCCACAACATATATCTTTATGCTATTTGTATCGATTTCACCTTCACTACCGATATACAATCACGGTCAAAGCCGTGAATGGATGTTAATCAAATTAATGTAGCACTCTTGATTGAATTAGACACAACTGAACTGTATGTAGCGCCTGTAGTTTGTAACCTAGCGATATCTATACAAATATTATTAAAAAGAAAGTGTTGTATTTTTATATGTACTCCATTCATGTAAACACAGGGCCGATTTCAAAAAATTCTCTCACCATTAAAAAACTATGTTATCAATATCTAGGCTACTTTTTAATATTTTTTAATTTCACGCCAAGTCGCAAGCAACAGCTAGTCATACTTTATACTAATATTATAAGTGCGAAAGTTTAGATGGATGGATGTTTGTTAGAGTTTGTAGCCTAAATGTTTGAACGGATCTCGATGAAATTTGGCACAGGCGTAGAGCATAGTCGGGAAGAACACGTATGCTACTCATTTTTTTTAATACCATGCGGACGGAGTCGCGGTCGAAAGTTAGTTGTTTTATAAATATCAAATATCAACCAAAGAAACATTTTTCCATGTAACACAAAAATGAATTGAATTTAAGGCAATATAATGCGCTGTTAACTTAATATAACAGTTATACGTAATAAGCCTTCATAAATTTAATGACAGGCTTCCAAGACGGGCTCTGGGAACATAAGCTATTATGCCTTTTAACCTAATTACCGAGGACAAGGGTGACCTACTTTTATGATGACCAAGGGACAGTAAACGGATAGGGTTATTTCCTTAATTTTCATCACTCAATCTATACTATTATAATAAAGGGTAAACACACACTTCTTTGTTGCCTAAGATGTAAGCAATTACAGCACATTTTTGAATAATTCTTTTTGTAATAAAAAACCCTACACTTACGTCATGCTTTAGGCTACATAATTTTACGCCATTAAACATAGGGGGTTAATATTTTGGATAAAAACCCCAATGTGGAAAAGAGACCATAAGTTGCTGCCCAAATCAAGAAAGAAAAATTGCCATAGTAAGGTAATTGTGATTTTGACCTTTGCAATTGATTATTTGACACATGTAAGCAATAAAATAATATTTTCATAAGTTTATGCGGATGAAGACGCAGGGGAACAGCTAGTCTTTGATAAATTCTGATTTGTAGGCAGGACTGACATAAAATGTTCTAAATTAAACGCTTGGTTAATTTAGAAATTGTTTTATCTATGTGTTTCAGTAATGTGAACAGTCATACATCCAAATACTAACATATCCTCATACGTCTTGTTTATAAGCGCTGCTTACGGTCTATCGGACGTCAAAATTTTGTTGTTATTTGGCGTTTTAGTGTCATTCCGTTATTATTATTAATGTCGTTTTAATATTCGGCCGTTAGTAACATATTTCACCGCATTTATCAAGTATTGAAGCAAAAGAGCTCGATATGAGCGCGGACTTTGAGACTATAATCCTCATTGACATGTTTTCCGCTGACATTGTGTGCTGAAGGCGAGTCTAATAGGTCACCTTGTTAATAAGGGAAATACAGCAATTTAATTAGAAAATAGACATCTGACAAGGTAATATTGACACTTGGGCACACCTGTGAATAAATTATCGCAGAACTGTTGTGCGAATGTCGATTGTTTCGGAATCGAAGCGCAATTAAAAAGTTGTGCGATAGTTTAATCAAAGATGCGCGCGCTCTTAAATAATAATAAAACAAGACACATGCCTTTGTGCAATCTGCAAATATTTCAATTAAAAAAAGTGATCTTAGATTATGGTTTACCACATAATCATACTAATTTTATAAATGCCAAAGTTTAGATTTATGGATGGATGGATGGATGGATGGATGGATGGATGGATGGATGGATGGATAGATGGATGGATGGATGGATGGATGGATGGATGTTTGACAGAGTTTGTAGCTTAAACGGCTGAACGGATATCGTAGAAATTTGGTATAGATGTAGAGAATAGTTTGGAAGAACTCATAGGCTACTTACTTTTGTTTTTTTTTAATTCCACGCGGACGGAATCGCGGGCAAAAGCTAGTTGTTGATATTTATGACAAGTTTATCCCATATAACATGATTTAATCAACTTAACCTGTAATATGGAACATTTTTAGTACAACATTAATTACTCTATATGATATCTTATATTCGTATAGTAAGTTATAAAATTGATCTCTTCTAGCCGGAATATTGGAATATTTAGTAGTTATTAACTCTTAAATGCACGATTTTTTCTTTTTAAATACCATAAATTGGAACTGGCAGTAAATTGAACATAGATTAAGGGTAGAATAAAGAAAAAAAATGTTTTTTTCTAGATGACCAATTAGATAAAGAAGTAAAGACTGATGTATAAATACATCACCATGCTTTTAAGGGTTAAGGAGGCAAGCTTATGAATTATTAAACATTACTTAAGATGTGAAATAGCAAAGATTGTGTTAATTTAATATAGAAGCGACAATAGCCTAATGGTTAAGGGTACGGATTTAAAACGTAGTCCTGGGTTCGAATTCTACCATATTAGTTTCGTCAGCAATTACTTACACTAGCGTCAAGCTTAGTATTAGTAGATTAACAAAAATCAGGTAATATTTTTAAGTAAAAACTCATATAGAGATAAAGATCTAAATAATTTAATTCTGAAGTTCTTATCTTTACTAATATTATTAAGAGTAAAGATTTGTATTTTTATATGTATTGAAATAAATCAAAAACTATTTGTTTTTTTTTCAAATTTAGTAGCTTTTTGTTAATTTACTAATACTTTAACCATTCCAACTAAGCTCTAGGCTTGTGCTAGGATATAGTTCACGGCAATAGTCGAATGGCGGGATTCGAACCCTCGACCGCAAGATCAGTAGTCCGTACCTCAAACCATTAGGCTATTGGCGCTTCATTTCAAACATCTTTTTGAACATCGACTCCATTAAAAAGTTACGTTATCAGTGAATAGTATAGGCTATTTTTTTTTATTACTTGAGACTAAATCGCGAGCAACAGCTAGGTAGTAAGAAGTAAAACTTTTCGTAACGCTATATTAAGTTATAGACTACAATGTACTGGGAAAAGAGCGAACATAGACAATTTCCGGCTTCCAATTCGAATAACAAAGAGTTATTTCTCAAACGAAATAATAAAACATCGACATTTTGTATTCATAGTTCTGAAACATTCAACAGTTTGTTACATCAGAAAAGGAAATTAGACTTTGGTGGTTTTTGTTTTTATATTTTTGATTTAATTTATATTTTAACTAGCTTTCGCTCGCGACGTGGATTGGAAAAACCAAAAGTAGGTAGCCTATGTGTTCTTTCAGATTATGCTCTACATCTATGCCAAATTTCATCGAAATCCGTTCATCAGTTTAGGCAACAAACTCTTACAGACATCCGTCTAAACTATCGCATTTATAAAATTAGTAAGAAGATAAAGAGACTTACGGCCGAATATTGATACGACATTCAAATGTGTATCAGCGCCTTTAATGATAAAGCCACAATTCAATTCGTTTAAATTTTTTCGTCTGTCAGATTGTAAGCGACGTATCCGAAATATTAAAGATTTGTTCCAGTAATCGGTCGTTAGTCGTCGACATTTTTTGATTTGCAAATAAACATTTTTTTTTAATCTATGAACACACCAATAAAACACGACTGGGGGTAAACTTATTTAATACCCATCGTTTCAAAGATTAATCCATTTAATTATTGCGCAGTCATTCTGTTGATATAATTAGTATGCAAAGTCACGGTATCCAGTGCGTAAAAATTAAAAATATATAGTTATTTATGTGTAACATTTAAAAACCGAAAATGATTTACATTATTTACTTTTACGCTTTTTATTCAGTCTTTTATAATCTGCTGATTATACGCGGTGTTGGAGATTAAAATAAAAAAAAATAAGTTTCCTAAAGCCGAGCTCAACACAAGCGGGAATAACTGCGCAGTTGAATCTATTCATCGAATGCACTTAAAACCTTGTATTTTTTAAAATAAAAGGAAGGAATTATTTAAAATGAGAAAAGTTTTAAATCTAAAAATAATATTTCAATCGGAAAAACAGAATGCCATTAAAAGCTGACTTCATTCGAGTCATGTTTTAACGTCGAAGTCAAAACAGCTTTTAAGGAATATAAGGCGTGTTTATTTTCGTAAT
>NW_013525102.1:5636942-5637492 GCF_000836215.1 Papilio polytes
AAACGAGCAAGCGGCCACCTGAATCCACCGAAATGGAAAGCGACCGCTGCCCATAAACATCTGCAATTGCAGATGCGTTGCCTACCCTTAAATGACGGAGGAGGATACGCACATAAAGAGGACATTTTCCCTTCCTATGCGTATCTTCCACCGTCAAATCCACTTTTCCTTTCCATCCTTTCCTCTTAAGAAAAGGGTGGAAAGGGAAATGGACTAAAATTAGGCCTCCGGCATCACACTCATCAGACGAAACGCGGAATTGCTTCCACTTCACGTCTGTTTTCTGTGTGGTCGTGGTATTACACCGGGCGTGCCGGCCCATTCGTGCGAAGATGTTAAAGCGGGCTCTACCACTTTAAAACAGTTAACGATTTGTATTAGAAAGTTGTGCATTTGATTTTCGAATTCCATAAAATGTAATAAAAACCTTAAGGGCCTGTCCCACTAAATTGTAAGTTGTTTGCTAACAATCCAACGTGTAAAATATCGGATTTTATTCCGTTATTTGTCAGTGACGTCATTTTTAAGCTATATGAGCCTCTATCAGCCA
>NW_013525102.1:5637630-5660438 GCF_000836215.1 Papilio polytes
TGAGTCAATGTCAGAATTTTATTCAAATATTCATATTATTTCAGTATTCATTACAGAAACTTCGATTTAATCCTCTTTCGTTCGTTCGCATGATGTGAATAATGTTATTATAAGAATTTTAATTAACATTTATAAATGTACTAGCTTTCGCCCGCGACTCCGTCCGCGTGGAATTAACAAAAACGAAAGTGAGTAGCCTATTATCCTCTACTTCTATGCCAAATTTCATCGAGATCCGTTCAGCTGTTTACGCTACAAACTATAACAAACATCCATCTATCCATCCATCCATACATCCATCTAAACTTTTGCATTTATGATATTAGTAAGAGTAAGATTATCTTAACTTTAAACCAATCTTTACTATAATTTTATTATTTTTTACATTTACAAAAAGTTTACCGTTACGTAGATAATCGTTTACAAGAATGCTTGCAATTACCTGAGGTTCAAGGTGAAATGTTTTGGTATCTAAATGTCATTATTTGCAGAACCTAAATACTATTTACCAACCAGAAAAGCAGTAACAAAGATAGTCATCGATTATTTTATAGAATACATTTTATCATCTTTGAATTCTCACCTATCCGAGAACAGCTAAGAACAGGCTTTACCTAAACTATCTAATGACTGTTGTGCGATTGTCGATTGTTTCGCGGCTAAACCAGCTGTTTAGTTGCACAACTAAAATCGAGTAGTGTGCGCACTTCCATAGTTCTCCAAGTTCCACTAAACAGTTATGCGACAGTTTAGTCAAAGGTGTGCGCGCTCTATATGTGAAAACGAGAACCTATTACAACTTTTGCATTAGACAAAATACAAGTGATCATAATTATTTGCTTAATTCTGAAGGCAAATAATTAGTAAATAATATATCCAAAAGGCAGTAGTTGCCCTTTAATAATGCATACGTAATTTTTATGTTAACATTGTCGGCGATCGTTTGTTCATGAAATATGCACGAACTTGCTGTACGCAAAGTGAATTGAGACAGTCCCACTAGTAGAATATTCAGAGTATGAACATGAACTCATTACAAATGTATGTGATACATGTGGATGCAAAATTTTGGTGCATTTAATTGTGAATAATAAATTCAAATATTAAAATGTTCAAGCGTGGACACTGACAGAAATTGATCGATTATTTAAGCATTAAGTTTGTCAAACAAAAACGAGGTTTTTATTTATAATATAAGGTGGCAAACGAGCAAGCGGCTACCTCAATCCACCGAAATGGAAAACGACCGCTGTCCATAAACATCCACAATTGTAGATGCGTTGCCTACCCTTAATTGACGGAGGTGGAGACGCACGTAAAAAGGATATTTCCCCTTCCTATGCGTCTCCTCCACCGTCAAATCCACTTTTCCATCCCATCCTTTTCCTTTTAAGAAAAGGGTGGAAAGGGAAAGGTATAATTCATTAAGTAAACAGTTAAAACAATACAACAAATATCACCTAGCGCATCTTTTTGGCATTTAAATCTTACTACTATTATAAATGCGAAAGTTTATGAATATGAATAGGATGGATGTTTGTAAGAGTTTGTAGCCTAAACTGCTAAAGTGATCTCGATGAAATTTGGCATAAATGTAGAGGATAGTCTGAAAGAACACAGAAGCTTTAAATCAACACGGACGGAGCCGCTAGCGAAAACAAGTTTAGCATTAAACTAAATAAAAAAGCCTCTGATGGTATTATGTTGAACTAGAGCATAGAATTGAGGTGAAAATGGCATAAGAGTCGTAATATTCTACTCCTTTGAGGCGAGGCAGTTCGTATGGTTTGTATACACGTTGTATTGAATACTCTTTGGTTTTGTCGCAGAGAGCAAAATGGACGTGAGAGCGGACGACGACGAAGCCCCTCCAGACCCGGCGGCGCGAAAGTTCAAGCATCATGATTACACTGAACAAGATTTCGAAGGTACGAATGTGTTTTCTATACTATAATATTACGGAAAATGTTTAACAAACTCAAGATATTAATTTATTAAGAAAGTAGAGCAAATGTTCACTAGATATTTTGTTTGTCTTTAAAACTTTGTGGACTTGCAGTGTATATTTTCTTTTAACCTTGCAAAATAAATATAATTTGTCTCAAATCAACACATCATACAATTAGAATATGAGCAGAACGAATTCGCTATCAGAAAATTTCTTCTCATGTATGTTATGGAGAAAAGGATCTTCAGATATTTATTCTATAGGTCATCGAGCACACACTGTGTTCGTGGGGGTACATGTACCAGCACGTCGACACTCTCACCGCAAGCATAAACACCACCATCGCAACGACGATAAGGATGTCGATAGACCTGGTAAGATTTGTATAAGAAATTACCCATTTGTATAAAGAGTACACCATTTGGTCTAATAAATGCGCCCGATTATTCTCAACCTAAAATAAACATAAGAAATGTGTAATTTAGAGACACTTTTAAATAAGTTTAAAGATTTTAGAAGAGACGGCAAAGAGTATGTATCTTAGCACTATAAAATTGTAAATAATTAGAACTTAATTTTTCCCACAATATTAGCATCAATATTCCGATCCGTAGGGTCAGCGATATTGTCTCGAGTTAGAAGACTGAGCGTCACAGATGATGGAGAAACATGTAAGAACTATCATCAACCCATCTCTTCATTGGCCTCATTAGCAATCTAATTTCTGTATCATTAGGATTTCGTCATTACATCCTAGAGCATGTTTAATACTTGAAACTGTCGTGCTATTTCTATCATGTCTAAATCTGGGGTAAAACTACAATGTGCATGATTATCCAGTTCTCACATTATTTCGACTCAACTATAATTTAGATCTTCCCTTTCTCGTGGACCCCTAGTAATTGTTTTAGTAAAATTCAAATCTAATTGAAGAAATTGTTTTTAGTAACACCACCCGCTCAAAGGGTACAATTTATTCTCGGGGAAGACGTTGATGATGCTGCATTCGAATCCCATCCACTATTCTCAGAGATGGAAGAACTAGTCAAAGACGGAGATGAACTTGAATGGAAAGAGACTGCGCGATGGATTAAGTTTGAAGAAGATGTGGAAGAAGGTGGTAATCGCTGGTCGAAACCACACGTCGCAACATTGTCTTTACATTCCCTCTTTGAACTCAGAAGTCTCATTTTAAATGGCGCAGTTATATTGGATATGGATGCTAATTCTTTAGATCAAGTAGCTGAAAATGTTTTGGATCATATGGTAGGAGATGGTTCTCTAGGTTACGACTGTAGAGAGAAAGTGAAAGATGCCCTTTTAAGAAGACATCGGCATCAGCATGAGAAACGCAATCATAACAACATGTCAAAACTTCCTCTAATTCGATCATTAGCGGACATCGGAAGAAATCATTCTTCTTGCAAAAGTGAGTATGACTGTCTTGGATTTTGTATTGAAAACATAGAGATAAACATATCTAGTAATAGTCACGGGGATATACTTGGGGTATCCTATTAGATTTCCAGGAAACTGGTTCTCGACGTACAAGCGCGAGGAATAGTAACAATTCGTCACCTCAGACGGCATTACTACATGCGCCAGATGCCAGAGGCTCTTATCTAGCTGTCCCAGGTTAGACAATCTTGTGAGATGGTAAAAGTGTGAACATAAACTCACAACTATCACAGCCTATGTCTTATTATCACGATGACCTGCACAGCACTGGATTTGCTAAATTCTTACAAATTTTTTATAGAGGTTAAAGTATAAAATTACCATTCTGTTACCGTTAATATCCTGAAAATTTAATTTTAATATAATAATAATAGGCAATTTAATCCTTAAACCTCTGAATTTATTTATATGTATGTGTTTGTAACACTTCATGGCTCACTTTATTCCAATATGTTTAAGAGCATACAAATTAGTGTAGATATATAAATTGGCATTCTAAATTGCAGTGGAAGAAAGCAGTTCCAGTGGACATTCTCAGAAGGGAGATTTGAGTCGTTTCCTAGGAATACCTAGCGCGGGTAACCGCTAATCCTTAAGATGTTTAATGAATGTTTTCTTCACCATTTAACACCAAATTCTTCTTTATTTTGACATCGCCAACATTCATCAGCCTCCTATTTATTTATAGGCTACATTCACACTTTTTTATTGTTTGTTTCGACAATCGTTTTAGCTTTGGCTCTTGCTTGTTAATCGTTACTAAATCCTTATGGTATTATTTCGTACACTTTTACCTTACTTACTTTCTTATCCATTTGTCTTTTCAATGTCTCGGTCAGCTTGTCCTTAACAGTGTTTTTAGTGTAAATGGACAATAATCCATTTAACTCTATGTTACGTAGCTTCGCATCATTGTAAATTTTAACACCTAAAAGTCATTTTACTAATATTAATGTTTATAATTTCCTAATTATTTTATATCTTAATTTTTATGATACTAGGCATATATTTTTAGGTGGTGCTCCCGATGAATGTATGGTAAAAAGCCCGAGTAATATTTCAATGCAAAGAAATCACAGCTCTAGTGATCTCCCAATTAATGGTGATATTAATCATAAAAGCAACACGAATTTTATGCGCAAAATACCACCCGGTGCAGAAGCATCTAATATACTAGTCGGTGAAGTCGATTTTCTCGAAAAGACGCTATCAGCATTCGTTAGGTTGAAGACAGGAACGATCATGGGAGATCTTACCGAAGTACCTGTTCCCACACGATTCATGTTCGTTTTATTAGGTCCGCCGAACAGTAACTCGAGCTTTCATGAAATCGGTCGAGCTATGGCTACGCTTATGTCTGATGAAATTTTTCATGAAGTCGCATACCGTGCCAAGAAAAGAGATCATTTACTAGCAGGAATAGACGAGTTTCTTGACGCAGTAACAGTATTACCCCCTGGTGAATGGGATCCTGCAATCCGTATTGAGCCACCAGCTGCAATACCTTCACAAGATATTCGTAAAAGACCTAATGATAATATTCAAAAAGAAGAACCAGACGAAGAAGAAGAAGAACAAAGACAAAGGGAAGAATCTGGTTTAGCTAGAACTGGAAGGTTATTTGGAGGTTTAATTAACGATCTTAAAAGAAAAAAGCCATGGTATTGGTCTGATTTCAAAGATGCATTTGCACTTCAATGTGTAGCATCATGGATATTTTTATATTTTGCGTGCTTGTCACCGATAATTACGTTTGGAGGATTGCTAGGAGAAGCAACTGGGAAAAACATGGCTGCAATGGAGTCACTCGTATCTGGATTTGTTTGTGGTATGGGCTACGGTTTTTTCTCCGGACAACCATTGACAATTTTGGGATCTACCGGTCCAGTATTAGTATTCGAGACTATTGTGTTTGAATTTTGCAAACAGATTGGCTGGAATTATATGTCTTTTAGATTCTGCATTGGTACCTGGACTACCATAATATTGATTACTTTAGTCGCAATCGATGCCAGTGCTTTTGTTTGCTATATAACACGATTTACTGAAGAAAATTTTGCGACGCTTATAGCGTTTATTTTTATTTACAAGGTAAAAGACATTTTGTTTTCATGACAATTTGTCCAATCTCACTCTCATCTTAGTTTTAAATCTATCCAATTATCTTGTAGGCTGTGGAAAATGTTATATCTATTGGTAAAAAGTTTCCGCTGAGGACGCACGCTGCAGAAATTCTTAATTATGAATGTTACTGTTTACCAAGTAATTATTCCAAAGTTCCAGAGCAGTTTAATTGGACGACCGTTGAAAAAGAATCTTGCCAGGTACTTTAATAAACTTTAATCATAGTAATTACATATTTTTAAAGAGATTTATATTGTTTTTATTTGACTTTTTTTAGTTATACAATGGAACCTTGACCGGTGCTGGATGCGAAACGAAAGTATATGTTCCAGATGTTTTTCTGATGTCAATAATATTATTCCTGGGTACATTTACAATTTCGATAATATTAAAAGATTTCAAAAATTCTCTATTCTTTCCATCTAAGGTAAATTTAGTTTGTTAAAGAAATCAACACCACTTTTTTACGCTTTGCTAAATTGTATTTTTTACTTTAGGTGCGGCAAATTATAAGCGACTTTTCGGTAATTATAGCGATTTTGTCAATGTCCTTCTTGGATTATAAAGTCGGAGTAAAAACGCCAAAGCTTGAAGTACCATCAGAGTTTAAACCAACATTGCCAACCAGAAATTGGGTCATTACCCCATTCAATGGCAATCCCATTTGGTCTGCTTTAGTAGCAATTTTGCCTGCACTTTTGGGTACAATTCTGATATTTATGGATCAACAAATAACAGCAGTAATTGTTAACCGAAAAGAGAACAAACTGAAGAAGGGATGTGGATACCATTTGGATCTCTTTGTACTCGCTATTCTGATACAAATTTGCTCAGTAATGGGTCTACCATGGTTTGTGGCTGCTACCGTTCTCAGTATCAATCACGTTAATTCACTGAAAGTTGAATCAGAATGTGCTGCGCCCGGTGAGAAACCCCAATTCTTAGGAGTCAGAGAACAAAGAATGACACACATCATGATATTCTTGACTATCGGTTGTTCCGTAGTGTTGACACCAATTTTAAGACATATACCCATGCCTGTACTTTTTGGAGTATTTCTGTATATGGGTGTCGCATCATTGAAAGGTTTACAATTCTTCGATAGGATCTTAATAATGTTTATGCCTCAGAAGTATCAACCGGATCACATGTTCCTTAGACAGGTTAGTTTTATAACTTCTAAAATAATAAGAGATCTTCTATCTGTATCTTCTTTTATACATATGTATAAATTAAAGTGTCTGTTTGTAATTTAAAAAAAAAACAGATTTCGGAAAGATGATGTATTTGTGTTGCTGATAACGAAAATTGCATTAAATCTTTTTCTTTGTCTGTTTGTCTGTCCGCAAGCCGTATTTATTCCGGGTAACCTGACATAGACGGGCATCTTATAGACTACTTATTTATCTTAATATTTCGTGGACGAAGTCGCGGGCAACTGCTAGTTCCTAATAAAATTACTAATGTTAATTATGATTTCAGGTCCCAATTCGTCGGGTGCATTTATTCACGGCCATACAATTAACGTGCTTGGTATGCCTTTGGGTGATAAAGTCGTTCTCAATGACGTCTATATTATTCCCATTGATGCTTGTAGTCATGATCGGGATTAGGAAGATGTTAGATTTGTTCTTCACAAGGAGGGAGATGAAGATATTGGATGACGTGATGCCGGAGATGTCGCGACGGAATCAAGATGAACTACATGAGCTAGGGGACGCGGAGGTACGAGAAAGATAAAAAGTGCGACAAGAAACAAACATAAATAAATTTAGTGACTAGTAATTATTGTCTTTCAAAATAGCCCTGTATGATGTGAATAATTCTATCTTTTTTCTAATAATTATTAAGTTAACTTAAGGTTAGAACTTTTAGGTACCAAACAAGAGTAACCCACCGCCATATCAAGAGAATTTACAAATACCTCTTATAAATGGAAATATTATGAATATACCATTAACTTCGATTAATATATCCGAGGAGGTAAATAAGACGGGCATCTGGAAACAAGTGAACAGCAGCAATAAAATGGCGCCAACAAGTGACACTAAAGATATTAAGGTGAAGTCAGGGAAGAAAAAGTTAGTACTACGTATTTTCAATAATTAATTGATTATTTTCTAAAGACTTGTATGACGTCTTTTAAACTAAGATACAGTAAGATGAAGTTATTAATAAAGAAGTAATAAAGAAGATTAATTGATTTTACGTATTCAATGTTTAAGAATTCAAAACAGATTTGAACTTTCAGTAATAAACACAAGAAACTAATGTCAAAGAACGCACAATCAGAGATCGAGAGGAGACTGTCGACTATGGATGAAGTGGAGGAAGATGATTCTACATCGAAGGTGTGCATCGATGACACGAAATTTTGAACAGGCATGACACCCCATGTAGACAGGAGGATCACAGCATGGCAGCATGAGGCACGGTACCCTGACTCCCACGTGCATGGTTATACATTACTTTTTAAACATTATTCGGCACTACAGCTGTCCATTTTCATTTAGCCAAGGGAAGTACAAAAAAATATCTTTTAATTTCTACAAAAAAATTAATGATACAATAATGTTAAATGCCGATTAATGTTTGATATTTGTAGATGTATTTAGAGTGTAGAATTTCATGTTATTTATTTTATTTCAATAAAGTCAATATTATATTATATTTGTTTTTTATATTTATTATCCCCAAATTAACTTTTCAATTGTAAGGTTCGAAAGAGTTATACATTGCATAGTAAAACTGTACGTTACTTTACTTTTAAACTATAGACCATAGGTGAATAAAGCATAGCATTCCATTCCCAATGTATTTTGACCAAATGTCCGATTCGTTCATCGCAAATTGTAAGAATGTTGCTTATCATATATGTAACTATACTAAAAAAATCCAATTTTAACATATTTTTTAATGCAATGACGCTAGATTCATTAGCATATAGCTTCATATTTAATTAAATACAACTGTTGTAAATGTTTGTTACACTCCTTTAAAATCCAAGCTTGGTTTTGCTAAAATAGATCAGCACCGCTTATGTATATAAACATATTATTATACTATTATAATAGATGTAATTTATAGCTAGAATTGTTAATTAAATAATTCATTACATTATATTAAATATCGTATTTGTATGCATATTGCGAATATTAGTGTATTATTTAAATTCTTAATCTAATAAATTTCCTGTACTATGTGTACCTATTAAAGGTAAGAGAATAGCCACATCTAGACGAAAAAATGTTTATATCATTGTCAAAAAATTTGAATATTATTTCATTTTATTTAAACATTTTCCAGAATGACATGTTAAGGCGATTGGATTCTTGGAATGGAAAAAAGTGCGATCCAAGGAGAAATAGTTACTCTGCTGAAACTTCTGTGTAACTGTCATAAAACGTAGGTTTACATTGCTTGTACACTGGTATACTGTTCTCCCTTTCAAAATCTCTTTGAAAAAAGAGACAACAATAGAATCTGTGCACTTTTATCGGCAATAGAATTAAACGATTACATTTCATAAGGCGTCTATTTTTAAAGATAATTTTGAAGGTTATAACAGGATTAATTCTTTATACGTAGTTTTAGCGAGCATTTCGTTATTCGGATGATAATCTTAAATGAAATTTAGAGCCCACGGCGACTATAGACTTTATCGGCCGATAATTTGATCTGGTCGAGGTATTAAACCAAAATGAATTAAATATTGAATCGAATCAGTGTAATCTACGCACTTTATCGTCCACCAAAACCAAACTATCGTCTGAAAAGAAGTCTATAGTCTACGTTGGCTCTTAGATGATTAGCACAAAGTTATTGAATGTGGGACTGAAATGAACAAGTGTTTAGAAGTTTTTGATGTACTTGATGATGCTTTATAGTGTACTTTGATTGTTGATTAGTATTTATTTTTTAAATCTTTTTGATGTGCGTAATTTTAAATGTAGTATTTAAAATGTTTTGTAGTCGTATTAAAATAGTATTATTGTATTATTAAGAACACTAGATTCAATTATAGACAATTGTTAAACAAGTGCCAATAGAATAAACACCAATCGCTTAGATGCATTGTTAAATTTAGGGTCGGTTTCCACTGTAGAAAGATGGATACAAAAATTTCTCATTTCCAATCTGTTTAGAAAAACGCATAACATAAAGTGTACCATGTGATTTGTTAGTGCAAATATAGTTTAGCTGAATCATTAGAATGTTATCAAACATATTATAAAGTAACTAAATTATGCCCGCTCCACACATCCAGTGTCAACGAAACTATCTGAAAAAGTTTAGTTTGACAATTACATTAGTTCAGTTAAAAATAAAGGCGTAGTGGAATTATAATCGGCTACATTCAGTGCGCTAAATCTGTCATCTAATCCCTCGCACCCAGAAGAACGCCGATAGGCTCAAAAACTGTCAGAACTGACACAGGATTGGCACGTAAGTGTACCCTCTTCCTTTACTTATAAGTCTAACCAAAGTTGAAATAGCTTAATTAAATAGTGAAGTAATTTAAAAGAAACATGAAATTCGCATCTGTTAACTGACAGTTGAATACTGAAACGAATTTAAAAGAGTTACTAAGCGCTGCTTACAATCTGATAGATGTCAAAAGTTTAATCGTAGTGTTAACATTTGCTGTTACGTATTTAAAATTCGTTCCAATATTCGGCCGTGAGATTTTTGATGTGGAAATCCATTTCTGTCAATTTTATTAGATCTGTAATTCCGTGATACATGTTACCAATTCTATAAATAAGTACAAGATAGATAAGTTTGTAAGTTACCATTTTTAGTTGATTGATATACGTAATAGATAAAATAGTTTTAATTTAACAACCTTAGATGTATAAACTAAAATATTTAACAAGTAAATGTTATTTATTTCCTTAAATAAATGTGTCTTTAATTTGCGATCTTCGATATTCAATGTTCATTTGTAAAGTTCATAGTTGTTTAAACTATGGTCACATTAATGCCTAAATTAGTGAATTTGTATGTAGGTTTTCTTACACGTATTTTTAAGTAGTTTTATGTATAATTAGTATAATAATATAAGTACGTAATGGGATATGTTTGTTATAAATTTGCATCATTTTTGAGACATTTGTGGTTATGAATAAATGATTTTTTATGTGCATACGAGTTTTAATTATAATAATTACAGCAAACCTTAAGAAGAAAAAGTGATTTTCGAACCTATTATTTTACAAACTATAGCAATAACTAAATGAAAACTAAAAATTAATAAACAAACATCCAATGATAAACATGACAGTCATAACTCTATTTCAATAGCTCGCACACTTTTTGACCAACTTCCCAAAAGAAGGAGGTACTCAATTCGTCTGTATGTTTTTTTTTTGTTTTTTGTGTGTTACGGCATAACTCCGCCGCTAGTGGACCGATTTTGATAATTCTTTTTTTATCCGAAAGGTAATGCTTGCAGGTGGGTCCCATTTATTTGTTTGATTTTTGGAGTCAAAGACTACGACGTAGTTAAATAGTTTAGCTCAAAATCGCGCGACGACATTTAGGGTCATTTTGACTAAACTATCGCACAACAGTTGTGCGATTGTCGATTGTTTCTTAACCCATTCAACTGTTTAGTTGCACAACTAAAAAAGGAGCAGTGTGCGTAATTTTTTAAGCTCTTAGGAATCAAAGCGAGACAAAACAGTTGTGCGACAGTTTAATCAAAGGTGTGCGCCCGCTCTTAATGTTTTTCACTTGTTTCTAGATAGGTAAACTTCGATAAAATGCTGAATAAATGTAAAAATCTTAATCCCAGACGTAAAGAGAATAGGGTAATTTAAATACGGTGATCCTGCTTTTTATGGCGCCGTTCGAAGTAAATTACTCGGTTTTATGTTTATTACTCCCTAGAGTTAGCTTTTTTGTTAATTATTGTCTCAACTTAGTTTCATCTTGCTAATTTAATTTCTTTGTAAAATAGTTTTGTAAAACATTTAGATATGTACAGTCAGCTGCAACAATATGTATACATTAACAAAGCTTTCAGAAACTTGTAAACACTTCGATTTCAAATACATGTACGAATATGAATGTATGCCTCTTAACACGCGAAAAAGATTGTTTTTTATAAGATAAGGGCTTAAACGAGCGGCTTGAACACATACATAGGTGGTCAACGACGCCCCATAGACATCCGCAATACCAGAGCAACTACAGATGCGTTGCCGGCCTTTGAGGAAATGGTAGACTCGCCTCTTGAATTACCCTAAGTCGTATTGGATCTATATTGATGAATGCGTGCATAAGTATTTTGAAATATCAAAGGTCAATTTTCTAAAGTTTTGTTTAGATCGTTGAAAATTGTGTTCATATTTATCTAGCCGTCCTTACGTAAATAGTATTTCGCCGATTCATTGCTTTAGATATTTGCTCACAGTAATGTTCATATCAGGTAATCTCTACAAAATCCATTGAACTGTAAAACTCACACAGTTGAGTGACATTTAAATTTGACAATTTAAAAAGCCCGATAGCATAATTGCTTAAGATACAGACACTAAAAATAATACTGTTAGTTCGAGCCCCCTATTTGTTTATTTGTGAATTAATGCGTAATACAAAAGTAGGGTAATCACATTGTAAAAGATTAAATGAATTAGCTAATATTAAATTCTATATAAAAACACATCAATAAAAATCCAAGCTTAGCTAAAACCAGCTGTTCCCGTGCGGCTTCATCCGCATGAAATTATGAAAATTTTATTTTATTGTTTACATTTGTCAAATTATCAATAGCAAATATCAAAATGACATGATATGACAAACTTTGGCAATCTTGCTTCCTTGATGTTGGCAGCAACTTGTGGTCGCTTTCCCACATTAGGATTTTTATCTAAAATATTTACCCCCTAAGTTTAATGGGGTGAAAATATATAGCCTAAAGCGTGACGTAAGGGCAGGGCTTTTTATTATAGAAATAATTATTCAAAAATATGCTGTAATTGGTGACATCTTAGGTAACAAAGAAGTGTGTGTTTACGCTTTATTAGAATAGTATAGATAGATTAGTCATGACCTAAAAATGTCTGTTTCTATGAAAGATAATTCAAAAATAAAGTAACAAATATATTTGTTAGAATAAGAAACCGCTTTCAAATAATATACGACCTTGAAAATGATATTCTAAATTATTTTTATTCGGGACTCAAAGCTCTAAAGTAATCGGATTGTGTTCATTCAGTGAATAAGTAATTTAACTTACAGTCTTTCAAACTTTGCATACCTCAATGATATTACAATCATCGGACTGGACATATAAAATACTAGCTGTAGCTCGCGACTTTGTCTCCGTGAAATAAAAAAAAAATAGCTTCTGATATTCAGTAATAACAGCCTTTTAATGATGCAATAATTTTAGAAATCGGCCCAGTAGTTATTGAGTTATTTCAATACATACAAAAATACAAATCAGTTCTTTTTATAGTACTAGTGCTATTTCATTTCTATTTTTAGACAAAACTTTCATATAAGAGTGTTACATATTTATTCGTAGGATTTACTTGACAATAGTTCACTTTTCCAACAAAAAAATATAGCCGATGACGTAACAGAACAAAAGCGTCCAGTGAAAGAGTGATATAAATATTTATAATACTGGAACTCAATAAAGTAAATATGAGGGAAAGAATTTTTAATATCGTCCTAAAGATCTTTAGGTAAGACATTTTAGCGAAAGAAAGCATTAGAGACGTTATATTGTAACATTATTTATTACTGAAAGTGTATTTATTGCTTCAGAAGTGCAGTAAAAGATCTGCAGTGTAATAAATAAGACACATAGTAACAGAACATAACCTTAGCCAGGTCAATAATAAACATACCCAAATTGAGGTCAACTTACAAATTAGGGACTCGCACATCTGTAACTAAACTATCGCACAACTGTTTAGTCGCGATTTAATTCCTTTGAGCTTACTGGCTTTCCCCCGCGACTCTGTCCGCGCGAAATTAAAAAAAAAAACAAATGTAATCAGTCAATGTATTCTTCCAGACTATCCTCTACATCTATACCAAATTTCATCGGAATCCGTTCAGTCATTTAGGTTACAAACTTTAACAAACATCCATCCAATTCAAACTTTCGCGTTTATAATAATACTGGCTTTCGCCGGCGACTCCTTCCGTGTGGAACTAAAAAAAAACAAAAGTGAACAGCCTATGTGTTCTTCCAGACTATCATCTACATCTATACCAAATTTCATCGAAATCCGTTCAGCCGTTTAGGCTACAAACTCTAACAAACATCCATCCATCCAAACTTTCGCGTTTATGATAATAATAGTTATAAGATAGTAAGAAGTATGAAGTGAATATGTCGATTTTTAATTGTGCAACTAAACAGTTGAATGGGCTGCGAAACAATCGACAATCGTAAAACAGTTTTCTGATAATTTAGACAAAAGTGCGCCCGGTCTTAAAGTAACTTACTCTACATAAAATATTCCAATATTTAAGTTCTTTAATAAGAAAAGACTTTATTAAATTTTCTGAGAATAAACAAAGTCATGATTAAAGCTCACGCCGGCCGTGTTCATTATTAAATGTAAACAATATGCGAAAAACTCTAAGTCTTTGAGGATTTGTTACGTTTTTTTTTTTATGTGAAATCATTTTAGTTCCTTTATTCTATGATCTAGTAACAGAGAAGTATTATTTAAGGGTTTTTTTAAGATAAAAATACAAAAACAATAATAAGTAGAGTATTGTTATCGATATCCGTTTAGCTGTTTAGACTACAAACGCTAACAAAAATCTAAAATTTCCCTTTTATAATATTAGTAAGAAGTGAGATTTTTATCACATTATAATCTTTAGTAGTTAAGCCAAATTAATATATCTAATGCGACAAGATTTGGTACAATACATTAATTCAGGGATCGTGAATCAAATGTACACGAGTTCTTTAGCAGAAAAGGCTTTTGACGTTCTTTTGAAGAGGGTCCCGGTTGTAAATACTCGTATATGTGTTTTATTTGTAAAGGGTACACGGCTGTATGTTTGAGTGCCTTTGTCACAGTAATGTTCATATTCATAGATGATTTTAGGACAAATCAAATATATTTCAGTGGTAGAGCGTATTTAATAAAGTAGTAAAGAGCGTAGAGAGTATTAGAGGTGGCCCGCTTTAACATCTTCCCACGAATGGGTCGTCTCGCCCGGTGAACTACCACAGCCGCACAGAAGACACGCGTCAAGTGGCAGCAATTCCGAGTTTCGTCTGATGAGTGTAGTGGAGGCCCACCTTTAGTCCCTTTTCCTTCCCACCCTTTTCTTATATAAAAAGAATGGAAAGAGAACATAGATATTACGGTACAGGGACAGGAGGAAATATTCTCTTTATGTGAGTCTCCTACTCCGTCGATCAATTGTAGGTACCCGCTAGTGTGAATGTCTATGGGTAGCGGTCGCTTCGCCTTTTTGGCGGATTCAGGTGGCCGCTTGCTCGTTTGCCATCGTATGATAAAAATAGAGTAGAGAGTAGAAGTAGAGATAGAGAGTACAAATTCACGGTTACCATTTTGTTTAATCCTAACAAAATGGTAACCGTGAATTTGTACTCTCAAGAAACTTAAATACATTTATATCGTCTCTATTCTTTCAAGGTGAATAGGATGACAATGTTTTCACAAGTTCAAGAGATAATAAAACAAAAGCAATTTCTGTTAAATGAAATTACGGAAAGCAATTAAGGAGTTTTCGAACTTTGTATCTAATTAAATGTTAATGTTATTGCGTGCTTAAAATTGAACGGTTACAGAATTAAAAAGTTGTACACAGCAATTGGTGGTATTATTTTACCGATTTCCCAGATTCCCAAAATATAACCTTCTATATTTAAAACGTTTGGCAAATTAACTTAAATTGCTTTGATTTGTAGGTCCATTTAGTTTTTACATTAACATTTTTTTTTATAACATAAGGTGTCAATCGAGCAAGCGGCCAGTTGCACATGCGTTGCCTACCATTATACGACGGAGGAGGAGACGCACATAAAGAGGACATTTCCCCGTCCTATGCATCTCATCCACCGTAAAATCCACTTCCCCTTCCCAACCTCTCCTTATAAGAAAAGGGTGGTAAAGAGAAAGGGACTTAAATTAGGCCTCATAGTATATATTTACACTGACTCATTTTTTTTAAGTTTTTACTCTCTTTGTTTATTTACAAATAAAGTTGACAAATAAGCACTTCACTTCCATAAAAAAACACGTTTTTACTGCCTTATTTTACAAGATTACATTCAGAAACTTAATGAGCTCTTTCCAGCTTTTTATAAGACCGTAACAAGATGTTTGAATACAGTCTGACGACCTTAATTTTACATCACATGAGTGAATTACATTATTTTTATTAAAAGAACATGATCTCGTAGTCATTTTGTATTTAAGATAATACAAAATATATCTAGACTGAATATAATATAGCGTGAACACTACTTTGTGGCGTAAGATGTCAGCAATCACAGCATATTTTTGAATAATTCTCTCTTAAATAAAATGCCCTACACTTACGACAAGCTTTAGTCTATATATTTTCAAGCTATTAAACTTAAGAGTAAGTAAATTGGAAAAATAGCTATATGTGGGAAAGGGACTATAAACTACAAGCTGCCAATATTAAGGAAGCAAGGTTATTATGGTAATGGTAATTTTGACATTTGACAGATAAAATAAAGTTTCTATAATTACATGGGGAAGAAGCCGCACGGGAACAGCTAGTCACTGATAAAAGTATTCTTAACATGTCAGCAAAAATAAAAGCTTCGATATGTTTTGGGATAATTCTATTTGGATTGTGTTTTCGCAACCAATAACAACTTTGACTATAACTAATCGATTCACGTCTTTATAAGCTTTGAGAAGTTTTCCCTCTGAAATAATACGACCAAACTAATGCTTACGATATCACTAAAAAGTTTCTTTTTGTAACATAGATTTCTTACAATTTCCATGATAGTAAATAGTTATAATGTCTTCTAAAATAAATTTATTGTACACAGAAACACTCAAATTAGTAATACATTTAATAAAACTTAATATTAGAAACAAAATTTAACAAAACAATCTTTTAGAGATTGCAAATATTTGACTAAATTATTACATTACTGTTTAGTCTTGCTTTTTTAGAATAAAACCACAAACACTTGACACTGGCCCAATCTGCTATGGGAGAGCCAAAAACAAGAAATAGAATATAGTCTCGTTTTGATTCCTATAAGCTTATATGGAGTAGCGCACAATACTTGATTTTTAGTTGTGCAACTAAACAGTTGAATTGGTTGCGAAACAATCGACAATCGCATAACAGTTGAACGATAGTTTAGTCAAAAGTGTGCGCTCGTTCTTAGAATCCATATTAAATTATGAATTGATAAAGTACACGCTTGAACACAAAAAACTTGATTATAAGAAGAACTTTTCTTCCTTTCAGCACATTTCTGAAGTTGTTATATTGAAAAACTCGTGGAAAAAGTATTCAGTCGCCTAAATAAGTTCTTGTTTGCGGCAAGGAATTTATCATTCCCTCAAACTACGGTTGTGATTTATACCCGAATGCTGTTAAAGTGGGTCAAAGGTGGGAAAGACTGTCAATGTAAATGAGTTCGCATTTTTCTAGAAAGGAAAACACATTTGAAATCATATTGTATCATTTTTACATTTATACGCAAGTGAAATAAATCTACATTTACCGCCAACTTTCATACAACCATTTCGCATACTTTTACTTTTAGTCTCAAGGCCACAAGTTCACAGAAATTGTTCAAAGGGCTGCCTTCAAAAGGATCGTAACGAGATATTTGTGTTTCTTCCAATAGAAATAATTTCATTTACACGAGTATGCTTTCTAATTCATTTATTTGTAAGGCAAATAAAGATAATTTATATAAAGTTAGTTTGTTATAGGACTTCTTGTGTATTCCGTGGTTGTCAGAAAACAGAATAATGTGAATGAATTGGTCGATTATTGTACAGTACTGAAACGATTGAACTATAGAGTAGGAATCTTCCTCATGTTTAGTGCTTTAGATATAAAAAGACTAGCTTTCGTCCACAACTCTGTTCGCGTGGAATTAAAAAAAATAGTAAGTAGTCTATGTGTTTCTCCAGATTATCCTCTACATTTTTGCCAGATTTCATCGAGATCCGTTCAACAGTTTAGGCTACAAACTCTAATAAACAGCCATGTAAACTTTCGCATTTATAATATTAGTATGAAGTATGATGGTAGTTTGGTAAATTTATATTTACCGTAGATTTGGTATTGCTGTACTGTAATTTACTTTCACATACAATTGTTTATGAACTTTACATGTCGTCTTTGTACATTGTTTGGATTAAATTATTACAGTGACGGATCCTTTAGTTTAGTCTTTTGTACTCGGATCCTATACATTACTTAAGACACCCTTTATACTGTCACAAACATGTTAACTATACAGCTTAAAGTAGGATTACTTAGCTACTTAGCCCGCTTTTATTGGAATATAGTTAATAATCATACTTAATATTATAAAGCAAATGTTTAGATGATGGATGGATGTTTGTTAGTAGTGAACGGTTGAACGGATTTTGATGAAATTTGGTATAAACGTAGAGTATAGTATGGACGAACACGTAAGCTACTCACTTTTGATTTTTATAATTCAACGTGGACGGAATCGCGGGCGAAAGCTAGTACAGTAGAACCTAGTACCAGAACCAAGTAGAAGCTAGTACGATAACTCAAACCTCGGTAACATAAAAACCTCTATAACTTAAAAAAAAATATATGTTTCCTTCCCATCAGAGCTCAAAACCTCTACAACATAGACCCTTGATAACTCAAAACCTCTATAACTTAAAACATTTTGTGTTTCCTTTGGACTTTAACTTATCGAGGTTCTACTGTATAACATAGTTTTGTTAAATAATATTTTATGTAATGTGCAAAATTAACACGCTTGATTAGTTATCTATATTTACTCTATACTAATAGAATAAAGCTTTTCTTCTATTCTATTTCTTGTTTATGGCTCTCCCACAACGGATTGCGCCAGTGTCAAGTGTTTGTGGTTTTATTCTAATATGGGAGAAACTGGCAACAAAACTCTGCTTATGGAGACATTCGTGGGTGTACAAGCGGTAAGAATAAAGCGTAAACATACCCTACTTCGTGGCATAGGATGTCGGCAATTACAGCATGTTTTTGAATAATTCTTTCTTTAATAAAAAGCCCTACACTTACGACACGTTTTAGGATACATTTTCACGTTATTAAAGTTAGGGAGTAAATCAATTGGAAAAAAAACCTTTATGTGGGAAAGGGACCATAAACTACAAGCTGCTAACAGTAAGGAAGCAAGTTTATTATGGTAACAGTAATTTTGAAATTTGCAATTGAGAATTTGACATATGTAAACAATGAAATGCACGCAAGTGTACAGGTAGTGTGTTAATGATTAACAACTTATTAGACTTGTGAGCAAGCATTAAATAATAGGCTACAAGTGTAAAACATTTCTAACATCAAAAATGTACACCTTTGAATAGCAGATAAGGGATATTTGAATGTCGAATAATATGCAAAACAATAAAAGAGAACAAAGAACACTTTGTTATCTTCGTAATTTGGAACGGACAAACATCCGTAGGAGAGTAATCAGTTGTCTCTAATTAAGGGAAATTCGCTTTTCCTCACGACTGGTTCGCAAGTGGGTCATGGGGCGGCGACCGTTTATTGAACGTGTGCATTCGTGCTATGGGGCTGGGGTTTAGTAAGAAATTTGACGTTAAACCCTGTATGTAAATGTTAGAATACGCGAACAGAAAGATAAACTATCAGGTAATAAAAAGCTAACTACACTCTAACGAAGACAATTTTTATTAATATTCAAAGAACTCAATCAATGCTTGAATCGCAGTTTGTATCGCGGTAAAGTCCCATGCGAATTCACTTTAACTAAAATTGAATCTTGATGTAGCCTTAGTTTTATTTAAAAACTATTATTTGAAAATACCATATTTTAAGTTGAAGTAGGATGGGGCCACATTATTCGTGGACTAGTTGAATCAGCTGCTCCCCGTAGAGAATCTAAAAATGCAAATGGACAAAAAACTATTGAATAAGACAATTATATTAGCAACCCCAGACTTATCCTAGATTATAGACTGGCTTTACTCAAGTTATAAATAATTCTCAATTTTTAATTTAGTAAGTTTTATCTACTATCAGTTTAATAAGATGGAAATTAAAATTTCACTAACTTACAATAATGCTTTTAACAAAGGCAACTTTGTAAGGTTCTAAAACTACAAAATTGCATTTTACGACTTCGCTAAAGTTATCTTCGACTATACACTCTAATGAAGTTTTTAATAAAATGTAATGGGTAAAATACGTTTAATTAGTCCGTTCTCTGAAGAAAAACTGCAAATGAGATTCGTTAGATTATCAAAGCATTTTTTTATTACATTACTAGCTTTCACCCGCGACTTCGTCCGCGTGGAATTAAAAAAAAACAAAAATGTTTAGTCTACGTGTTCTTCCAGACTATCCTCTACATCTGTACCAAATTTCATCGAAATCTATTCAGCCGTTTAGGCTACAAACTCTAACAAATCCATCCATCCATCTAAACTTTCGCATTTATAATATTAGTAAGATGTGTATTTTACTAAAAGAGCCATTAAATGCAATTATATGCAACGACAGGGGTTTTCAACATTTTGCAGCCAAGAAATTGTCAAACTAATTTAACCAGTTTCCCAAGCATAATTTAATATCCATTACGTTCCGTACTAAGTGCTGTCAAAGGTAATTATATAACCTTTAAATGTCATCAATTACCACTAATAGTAGAGTCCTTAATCGACTGAACACTCTTACCGATTACAGATTATAGCAACAACTTTGAAGAGTTTTTTTTAATGCCTACTTGTATATTTTATTCGTGTTGTATGAAAGAGATATTGCTATTTAATTTTGAAAGTGTATGTTATTGGAAGTTATTTTAAAAGTTTATGTTAACATGAGAATATGACAATCGATCACATGTTCAATAAGCTTCAGTCTTTAATGATTGATTGACTAAAAATGTTTACTCAGACTGATCGAACATGAATTAACTAAAAACTTACATTTTATACTTATTTAACATACTTAAATTGCAATATTTAATGATGATGCAGTATTCTTATAGCGTCGGTTGTGCAGTAAGTTAAGGTCTACAGGTCCTGGATTTGATAGATTATGTACAAATTCAATTGTTTCTCGTTTTGCGAGTTTCATTTTATGACAAAGGAAAACATCGTGAGGAAACCTGAATTATCTAAGAAAAAATTCACAGTTAACCACGTTAATACTACAACCTTAGGCAACTATGGTAAACGGTAGCTGCCCATAATTTAATGTGAGCCTTTAGGCCTTTAGTGGAAAAGCTTATGTCTAGGAGTGGGCAGACCAAGCTTGATGATGAGTGTTTAGGTAGGGAGAAATAAACACTGACAATGTTCTAATCTCATTTATCCTAACAATGGTAATAAAATTTAATATCAACAACATATTTCATGTTGCTCGCAACTTCACCCGTGTGAAATTAAAAAAGAATAATAAAAAATATAGCCTATGTTACTTAGTTAAATTACCTTTCTACGGTAAAATAATGTTTAAAATCGGTCCAGTAGTTTTTGAGTTATTTAAATACATACAAATCTTTCCTCTTTATAATATTAGTATACCAAAGACGAATTTAAGCGATAATAAAACAACATTAAAATTATCAAAACATTTATTCACATTCGATCTATACACTTAGAATTATTAATAAATAAAATTATAAATAGGCGGATTTAATTCTTCTTCTTCTTCTGGTCGGGCAATATGCCCATCTCCACCTGGTATTTCCTGATGAGGTTCTCTTGCACGTCGGGCAAGCACGGCGAGTACCGACTGTACTCCATACTGAACTCGCCTTTGCCTTGCGTCATTGATCTTAACACATATAAAAAATTTCCTCTTTATAATATTAGTATAGTATAGCTGTAGTAGTACTCTGTCTGCGTGTAATTAAAAAAAAACAAGTGTGTCTGTGTGTTTTTGTTCTAGACTATCTTACTAATCTTACCAATAGATGTTTGTTAGAGTTTGTAGATTTTGATGAAACTTGGTACAGATGTAGATGATAGTCAGGAAAAACACATAGGCTACTCACTTTTGTTTTTTTAATTCTACGAGGACGGAGTCGCGGGCGAAAGCTAGTGATCTATATTTATGCCAAATTTCGTCAATATCCTTTGAGCCGTTTGGATGATATTTTCAAACAAACATCGATATATTCATCTAAACTTTACCATTTACAACACTAGCTTTCACCCGCGATTCCGTTTGTGTGGAACTAAAAAAACTTGGTATGTTGCCTATGTGTTCTAACAGACTATCCTCTACATCTTTGCGAAATGTCGTCGAGATCCGTTCAGCAGTTTAGGCTACAAACTCTAACTATTCATGCATCAAAACTTTCGCATTTGTAATATTAGTAAGATTATTATATTAAGTGATTTCAATCATTGGTTTCTTTAAGACGTGGATATTTTTTCGAACTTGACACTAATTAAACAGAAAATTAAAAATAATTACAAGATTTAGGGTCTGTTCCACCACTGGCTGATAGATGCTCAGATAGCTTAAAAATGACGTTACTGTCATAAGGTAAGAAAATCCGATTTTCCATACATATTTTACAGGTTAGATTATCAATTTACAATTCGAAGGGCAGGCCCTTAATTTGCAACCTAAACTATAATAAATTAGCCTCGTTTCTTACCTCAATTCTCCAGCATATCCGAACATATTGTTGAGTGGTACTTCAGCGTATATCGTGGTCCAGCCCTCCGAGCCCTCGGTGCCGGTGATGATGCCGCCGCGCTTGTTCAGCTGCCCGATCACCGTGCCGTGCGACTCCTCGGGCGTCGTCACCTCCACAAACATTATAGGTTCCAAGATCTGCCAGCTGCCGTTGTCGAATACTGCGAACATGCAGTTGCCACGTGGGACAGAAATTCCATTTTCGGCATTTGATTGAAGAAAGAACTTATTTAAGTTATTAAAAAAGAAAAAAAACATACATTTAAGGTTAAAGATGTAAGAAAGAACTTATTTAAGTTAATTTACCTTAAATTGAAACGAGTAGTAAATTGAATTGAAATTATTTTTTACAATATAAGATGGCAAACGAGCAAGCGGCCACCTGAATCCGCCA
>NW_013525102.1:5660471-5671344 GCF_000836215.1 Papilio polytes
GAGGAGACGCACATAAAGAGGACATTTCCTCTTCCTATGCGTCTTTTCCACAGTCAAATCCACTTTACCCTCCCATCCTTTCTTCTTAAGGGTGGAAAGGGAAGGGGACTAAAATTAGGCCTCCGGCACCTATTGGGTGTGAAAGTGAAGATTGATGTATAAATGCATCATGCATTTGAGAGTCAAGAGCGTGCGCACATTTGACTAAACTATCGCATAACACAGCGATTGCTATTGCTTTGCCAGTCAACTGTTTAGTTGCACAACTAGAAATTAAGTAGTGTGCGCTTCATATAAGCTCATAGGAATCAAAGCGAGACTAAACAGTTTTACGATAGTTTAGTCAAAAGTGGGCGCGGTCTAACGATATATTGTATTATATTTGTAATTGCCATAAAAAATTAAACCAACATATGTAGTAAAACCACAATAAATTCCCCTGCAATAAAATTGCAATCGGCATATATATGTGTATATTAGAGGAAGTGTGAAAGTAGCACTAGTGGACGAGAAATTGAGAAGCAAAAGGTTTTCGTGGTATGGACATATGCGACGAGAGGATTTGGATATAAACAAGACAGTGGTAAGATTGAATAGGATTGCTGTAAAAGTAGACCAAAGAAAGTATGTATGGATTGTCTGACAGGATATGCGTAAGGGATTGAATACATTATATTCGCTGATAGAGATGTATGCAGCACATACTGTACTGACCCTCTGTAAGGACAATTTAACAGTGGTAGAGTCCGCTTTAACATCTTCGTACGAATGGTCCGGCTCGCTCCCAGCAATACCACGACCACACAGAAAACAGACGTGAAGTGGAAGCAATTCCGCGTTTTGTCTGATGAGTGTAGTGCCGGAGGCCTAATTTTGGTCCTTTTCCCTTTCCACCTTTTTCTTAAGAGGACAGGATGGGAAGGAAAAGTGGATTTGACGGAGGAGACGCATAGGAAGGGGAAATATCTTCTTTATGTGCGTCTCCTCCTCCGTCAGTTAAAGGTAGGCAACGCATCTGCAATTGCGTATGTTTATGGGCAGATATCGCTTTACATTTCTGTGGATACAGGTGGCCGCTTGCTCGTGTGCCACTTCATATTATAAAAAAAAGACAAGTTAACTATAATGGTATGAAAAATGTGTCTAACTCACCATCTTTAACCGCCCCCTTAGCGGCGAGGAAGAAGGCGAGTTCGCTGGAGTCCACGATGTGGTGAGCGCCGTCTTGCAGGCGGAACTTGACGCCGGATATCTTGTGTCCGGAGAGGTAGCCCTTCTGGCAGGTGTCGATGAAGCCGCGCTGCACGCCCGGCACGAACGGCTTCGGGACGTTCGTACCTATCGTCTCATCCACGAATTCTAACACTGAAATTGTGTTTTTGTATTCATTATCGGTGCCCTTTTACTTCACACGGAATTAAATTTACATGTGTTTCTAGAACTTCTTCTAAGCAAAACATTAGTTAAGTTGTCAACAAACATCCATAAGCTTTAGTATTATTTATAGGTACGTTGTACAGTTTTCTAATAGTGAATTTGAATCGACCTATTTTTTGAGTTTAAATATATACAAAAATACCAATCTTTCCTTTTTATAATATTAGTATAGATATGTCGATATGTTAATATGTAACATTTAGATATGTAGATATGTTAATATGTAGATATGTAGATATGTTAATATGTAGACATGTAGATATGTTAGTATGTAGACATGTAGACATGTAGATATGTTAATATGTAGACATGTAGATATGTTAGTATGTAGACATGTAGATATGTTAGTATGTAGACATGTAGATATGTTAATATGTAGACATGTAGATATGTTAGTATGTAGACATGTAGATATGTTAATATGTAGACATGTAGATATGTTAATATGTAGATATGTAGAAATGTAGATATGTTAATATGTAAATACATATTTATATCTACATAGATATCTTACTAGTGTTCTGTTGCGGAGGTAGAGGCTCCATGACGCCGCTGACGCGCGCGTACTGCCCCGCGCCGCCAGACTGCTTCTTGTGCAAATAATCAAACTCACACGGAGACATCATAGTTTCCCTACAAATATAAATAACATCAAACTAAAAAAAAAACATTTTACGACACATTTACGTCAGGGGTCCATCTTCACTGTGAATTTTTCTTTTATTTGCTATCGCGCTACGTTGAATTAAGCCTTTTTTTGAAAGTTTAAACAATTGAATTAACATATTAATTTTTGGATAACAGTCATTAGAATTGAATTTGGCCATAAAATGGGAATATAGCAATTATCTCAATTAGATTCAAGGACGAAATTAAATTCATTAAATACTATGAACAGCAGCCATTAAACTATATAATTTTTATATTAATTTTGTAAATTTTAATGTTTATTTTGTCTATGGTTGATACAAAGACAATCAAAGAGCATAGAAATGTTTTTTTTTTAATATATTTAAAAAGATTTATTTCTCTCACCTGAAGGCAACTTTAGGTTTTCCCAACTCGACTGGACAATTGTATTCTCTTTCCATTCTCTGAGCGTATATCTCTAAATGCAGCTCGCCCATACCCGAAACTATCGTCTCCTTGTTGTCGCCGTCATAGCGAAAATGGAATGTTGGATCTTCTTTAGTAAACCTAAATATATACATAGTTTTACTAAGTCTCAGCACTCAATAATACAAAAACATGATAATTCAGACTTTTTTTTCGATTCTCTACCCCCCTCCAGGGGGTAATTGATGTAAAAGTAGATAAAAACGAAACAGATGCGCCCTGGTAGGTTTAGACCACCACATAGTTAGCCTTTAATTTAGTCTGTTCCCTTAAAGCTAGACATTTGAAAGAAAAAATAGAACTGTAAATCTTAAAAAAATTAAATTCTGAGACTGTCTAAACCTCATAATGACATAAGTTTTAAAAAGTTTTACGTAGGTAATACACGCGAGAATATTACAGGCTACTTTTTTTATCATAATTTCGTTAGTACAAAATATAAATTAGCTAGCTTATATATTTCAATACATACCTCGCTACCGCTTTCGAGAAGTTATCTCTGTCCTTATTATTCTTTGGTTTAATTGACATAGAGACGACAGGATCGGGGACATGTATCGATTCCAATGACAGGTTTAATTTGCCATCATTCACGAACGTGTCACCTGACGCGCAATCGACACCGAACAACGCGAATATATCGCCTGCTAGCACTTCGTTCACCTCCTCCATATTGTTGGAATGCATACGTACTAAACGAGACACTTTCACCTAAAAGACATAAAGGAAATATTTGATTTTTTCTCAAATACAGTTTAAAATATCATTAAAAACTTGTTGAAAACATGATTAAAAATATGTTGAAAAGTTCATTGAAAAATCGTTGAAAAAGGTAATAGTATAATACTTTATAGATCTAATAATCACGTCGTAGATAATTTACTTTTAAATGTATTTCGAACATTTCTTAAATCAAACAATTCTTTTTATTTGAAATATTGTAATATCTATTTATAAAAATACATACCTTTTTCCCAGTCCTAGCATTGAAAATATTATCTCCACGTTTCAACATACCCTGGTAACATCTTAAATAAGTTAATTGTCCAAATTTACTCAATTCCAACTTAAAAGCTAAACCGACAAATGGTTTCTTATCATTTCTACTGGGATCCAGTAATATATTTTGTCCTTCGGAATTCTTTTTCTCATTCAATATAGCTGTGTTCTCAACTTCACCTGGATGTGGCAAATATTCAAGTACCGCATCCAGTAATGGTTGTACACCTTTGTTTTTTAACGCTGTACCTAGAAGTACTGGTGTAAATACACGTTTTAATGTAGCCCTACGGATTGCCTGTTTCAATTCATCTATGGTAGGTGTTTTTTCTTCTAAAAACATTTCACCTGAAATTAAAATATTGTTAGGAAACGGAAGGATAAGTGGGGGGTAGTTTTATAAAACACTTGCTAGGAGTCGAACAGAGCTGTTTCAGTCGGACAGTACATTTCTAGTCGTCACCATAGAACATTCGATATCTTTACATATTTGACTTTGTGTTAGTTTTAAAATAATTAACAAGTATTGTTGGTATGAACGATCGTCCATATTTTTTTTAAGTCATTTGTCTCGAACTATCTAAAAATATTATATAAATGAATTTAAAATATAAGTTAGAATGATCAGACAAAAAAAAACGTGATAGATTTTACATTTTTTGTAAAAAATAGTATATTTTTTGACATAAAACACGTAAAATAAAAATTGTATGTCCCAAGTAGGCAGCAAAAAACATATGTATGATAAATGTTAAAAAATCTTACCCAATTTTTCGTCCACATTTGACAAATGCTCAATTAATTCGTGACGTTTCTCTTGAACTTCTGCCCTCCTGTCTTGTGGTATCTCATCCAAACGGACTTTCTCACCATAATCACCATCAAAATACATCGCTTTCTCTTGCACAAGGTCTAATATACCTTGACATTCTTTTTCTAAACCAATAGGTAAGTGAAGAAAGGCTGCATTATGATTCAGCTTTGAGCGCATCTGTTTTAATACTCTGTAATAATACAACACATATAAACTACTCAATCTTTGTGTTGATAAATAATTTGGATGTTTCTCACTGGTTTGATCGGCCCACAAATTAATGGACCTAAAGGAGAAAACATCCCAATAGGAATCAATCTGCATGCCAAAATTCTTTAACAGCAGATTCTGGTATCTTGAATAGTAATCTAGAAATACATCAGAATTTGAGTGGTTTTTGTTTATTTAACCGATACAAACTCAATGCCAAAAAAAAAATATAAAAACATAAACAATGAAGACAAAGATTTGTTTATATAATTTGAGTTTATGATTGTATTAATTTAAATATTCCTATACCAAGTACTTAACACTGAAAAAATAATGGAATAATAGACTGCAAGATTTATAACTTCAAAGAACAATACAAAACCAGACTAACCTTGATGGATTCGCACTTAACCTATCCAGCTTGTTAATAAAAGCAAGACAAGGTACATTATAGCGTTTCATTTGTCTATTCACCGTTAACGTCTGACTTTGTACTCCTCCTACAGCACATAGTACTAAAACTGCACCATCTAACACACGTAAAGCTCTTTCCACTTCAACTGTAAAGTCTACGTGGCCAGGTGTATCAATAATATTGATATTATGGTCTTTCCAAATTGTGTATGTAGCAGCAGATTGAATAGTTATGCCTCTTTGACGTTCTAATTCCATTGAATCCATAACCGCACCAACATTGTCTTTACCTTTTACCTGAAATTTATATATTAATTTTATTAACTAACTGTTCATAAACCTGTCTGTGCGGAATTAAGAAAATGTAATTAGAAGCATGTTTATCCAGACTATGCTCTACATCTTAACCAAATCTGAGGATCCATGCATCTGGATTTTTGCATTTTTCTTTAGTCGAAAATCTGGCATTTCAACCATATATAAAGAGAGATAATAACAAGTAAATGATGATTCCTACTAAAAAATATGATTCTTCTAAATTTTCCTGATGGTACCTTTTAGTTTAATGTTCTTTGTACCATGTTTTCATGAATAAAATGTAATAAACAAGTAATTGTATTAAAATTCTGTTACTACGGTAAACAGAGATGAAAAACACTAATTATAATTTTACAGAACCTCACCTCATGCATAGCATCAATCCGACCTGTGTAAAACAATATCCTCTCTGTAAGAGTTGTCTTACCAGAGTCTATGTGAGCTGAGATACCAATATTTCTTATTTTCTCCAAAGCTTTATGCTCAGCAAATTTTACATGGGAGGAATATGGCTGAAAGAAAAATAAGTATAATAGTATCCAAACTTTTTGCACTGCCCTGAGTTAAATCTATGTAACTATTTAACATGTAAATCTGTGCGACGTTATTTATTGATTTCTTTTTCATTTGGTAAATTTGTACTTCTTACTTTTATCGACACAAAGAATTTCCTTAGAGAAAACTTTACAGTTCGTTTCGTAAAATACTTTTAAAATTATGTAACAAAAACTAATATACTATACGAAATTGATCTGAAAATCATTTAAAAATTTGAAACTTGTTAGCAACATACCTGTGTTTGGCAGACATTTAGGATCTTCAAAACCTTCGGTAGATTTGCTATCCGATATAAATTTATTAGTGTCATTTTAATTGTATTATTACTTTATATTAATCGATCATGAAATAGCCTGCACAGCGCAAAATTATAGGTTATGCTCGATTTTAAATACGGTTGCCATGGCCAAATGTCAATGTCAATTTGACACTGCGCCTGACAGCCTGACAGCTGACTTTTATCATTTTTTTTTCTACTATTATAATTGAGAAAAATAGAGAAGTTTCTTTATACAACTCAATCTGAAAATCGATCTTCAAATCGAGCGTTATAAAACTTTAAAATTAAACCTCTTTTAAACTTTCTCTTTTACAAATGCTTTTATTCCAGCGCAATGAAGTTAGCCATTCTTTAAACGAAACATTGCTCGACTTGCTCTTTGCTGTTCACCGCTGTCATGGCATAGACAAATTTAAAAATGTCAGTTTCGTTTCAGTTCAAAAAGAATATGGCCGTGTTGCGGCCAAGTGTGAATGTAAATATGAATGGTCACAATAATATTCATAGTCAGTTAACGAAATCTTTAGAAAGGATTCTTGAAGATGCTTACTTAAGTGGTGAATTAAAGTTGAGTGGGCGGAAGTTAAGAGAGTTTCCTAAACCAGTGAAATTTGACTTGAGTGATACAGTTGTGGCCGGTAAGTTAAATTTATAAATAAATCGTCCTGCATTCACAACCTATCTGTGTCTTCATTCCGTATTTTGATACATTTTATATCATGGTAACGGCGTTTTTAGTGTTATTAGATGTTGTTTTTGTTTACCAATCAACGGCCTGTTATTACAAGCACAAGCGTTATCTCTCATAAGCTCTATCACTTTAAATCGATTGAAGATAAAACGATGTTTTCCTACTGTACAATAACATTTCTGTATTTTTGAATTCGTTTTTACTTGTATTTGTTTTAAAATTTATTGTTTAAGATGTAAATCCATAGCTGTCTTCTTGTTTTTAAAGATTGTCCATAACTTTAGCAAAATAATATAAAAATGACTACAATCACTAGGTTTTCAAACGATAATTATATGGTTAATCTAATAAGAATACTTATTTAATTAAATTTTCATTAAAATAATCCTGGCTGAATAATTATTGCTATACAAATTTTAAGAAGAAAGATTTGTATTTATTTTTGTATTGGAATAACTTAAAACAACTGGACAGATTTTAAAAATATTCCAACATTGAAAAGCTATGTTATCACTGAGTAACATAGGCTATACTTTATGCTATTTTATTTTAATTCCTTACAAAGTCATAAGCAACAAGTTTTTAATAATTCAATTTCATTGATAAATTATATTGTAACAAATTTTGTATTATAATGTAAATCAATAAAAATCCTTCAATTTTATATACCTATTGAGTAATTGACTAGAAATAGTGTTGTTTTTAAATTTAAAAGTAGTGAAGGAAATAAAGCCTAGAGGTGGGTGTTTATTTAGGGATGGGCATGTAATGTGAGGCCTAATTTAAATGGACACTGTTGTTTAACTAATGGATTGGTTCTATTAACTTGTTAATTAGTTTGCCTAAAACTGGATACATTTCAATTTTATTAATGTAATAGTTTAATTTACTGTATACATTATTGTTAAAATACACAATATTACACAATTGTTCAATGTTATATTCGGTACTTTTGTAAGGTTTTTATTGAAAATTCTTAAATTAAAGTAATTAACAAAAAAAAATCAGGCACATTTACTAATTTTTATTTTGTTGATGTTAATTATTATAGTAATTGTGTAATTTTTGATACAAATATGCTTAATTCCAACAAAAAGGGTATGCAAGCTGTTTGTGGTAAGAATATGTTATGGAGCTTTATTTTAAATCTATATTGGGCGTATTTTATAGTTCCGAGCCAGCGTTCTGCGTTCTAAAAATGGTTTTATTTACGTTTTACGCCTACCTAGTAGGTAGGCATTCAACATTATTCCCAATCTTGATCATAGTAAAATGCCAAATACGTCGATGTTTTGAATAGCTATCGCTACTCCCTACGACAGTAGCTTATGTTCCAGACTATGCTCAACGTACGCCTTTCAGCAAGATCCACCTGTTCTAGTGATACGTAGAAATAAACATCCGTCAGTCCATCCATCTAAACTTTTATAGTAGATCTCATCGTCTCATGTAAATTATCGTCCTGATACGATTTAGTGCTTTTTATATCTGAATATATTAAAAACCAGGCCTAGTATTTATTGATCGTAAATTCGCTGCAGTAGATTTTACGTAAAAGCTGACACGATCGTAGGCTTCTGTCTAAACAAATATCGTAATCTCAATTCTTTCAGACGAAATGAAAGATAGAGATATATTTTTGTTGAAGATTTTGGCAATGGTAATTCGGTGATGAAGTAGAGATTCGTATACTAGACAGCGATCTTCAAGTTATAAATCAAGTAAGCGATTTATTCATGTTTGAGACAATACAGTTCTTGAAATAGAAATTATCGATAACGACGCCACTGTTCTTGACAAAACAATACATCATTGATAGTTGGATTGCTTCACATATTCAATGTCCCGACATAAACAAGTGAGGATAGTAACGCCTGGCCTATAGTTTCGAGTGGTAACACTTAACGACCATCTCCAGTCGGGCGATGACGCATGAAAGCGGCACATGTAGTGAAAGATTTATTGTCTTACCGCCGTACTCACAGTCTGTGAACATTTTAAATCTTTACTAAGGCATTCTTAACCACCCAGTTACTGCTATTCTTTTATTTCTTTATATTATATTAGACTTACCAAAGATAGGTCAATAAAATCTAGGTTTAGCGTCCGTGCTATCCAACACAAAGCTTATAAAGTATAATTATTATTCCTTCATTGAAACCTTATAACAAAGTAACAGATTTATTAAAATGACCCCAAAAATGTCACAATACGCGTAGTGGGTTATCTAATGCCAATAGCTCTTCTTTGACTCTTTAGTCTTTGATAAAATATGACGAAACGCACCAGTGACCTCTTGATGACTGAATATAATAAGAATACTTTGACTTTTGACCATAAAGACCACCGGTTAAGTTCTAAGTATAGTGTACTACTTAAATGTAAATACTTGCACTTTTAAACATAAGTTTTCTCCGAAGTAATTTGACAACATAAAGAGCTCTTTTGATGATCAGATGTTTCGTTAGCTACCCTTTTCTGTTAATAAAAGTCAATTATTGTGTATACCATGTCTTCCACCAAATAACGGACAAAGCATGCCCACAGATTACAAGCTAAGCATATTTAAAGATGGATGTAGACACCATATACAAAATTGCCCTCTATGATGAACTGAAGTTTTACTAAGAACCCGGTAACTTATGAACGAACGTTCCCGGAGGTTCCTTTGATTAACCAACTTTAATTGCTTAGTTGTTAATTCAACCGGTACACTCACTTCGTACTTAGCATGACCTGAATTTTACTAGTGAAAGACTCCTGACCCGACCTAAACATTAAATTTATGAAAAATGTAGCGTTAAAAATATTTCGTTGCTATGAGATTAAAATTACCTTCGTGATATTTAATAGTTAATTAATTAAGACATCAAAAATATAACGATAGCTATAATAGAAGACAGGTTTATCCACGTAAGTGAGAGTATCAGAATACGTAATTCATCCCTCACATTCTAGTTGAAAAAAGTGAGACAGCAATAGATGTCAATACAATATATCACAGTCGATACCCACAGCGAGAAGCAGACAGTGAACTTTATTCGTCATTGTGGGGATAGAATAACGCTATACAAGTTGTATAGGAAACGCCATACTGGCGACAGGTGCATAAACGTGCCCGCCAAGCGTTACTCCACTCCGGATACGAGGGAGCGACGATAACACTAACAAACCAGGATTTATACAAATTGTAATGTAAAATGAACCCTACGGTCATTGTGATAAGACAGGTTCATGTTACAATCAGCCAAGGAAATCAATTTGTACAAGTGGCGCTAGTGTTTAGGCGACTCCTTGTCGTTTTATTGTAGACAGGACTTTTGTTATGGTCAATTTAGAGTTATACACATGACAATGAAGACGTTTTATAAATTTTACCTGTAAAGACTTATTGTGCCACCATTTTTAACATTACTTTCTTAGATCTGGATGCTTTTAATATTTTTAAAATTGATGGAGAAGTCCTGTACTGAATTTGAGTTTAATATTTTATTTAGATCTACTTGACTTACTCAAATCGTACGGTACTTCCAAATTAAAAGGTGCAAATATATTATTTAACTGTACATTTAATACTTAAGAGAATAAGATTGCCCAATTCTCTTGTGTAAAACTCGTCTGAGAGCAACTTTTAATGAGGCGAAAATGTTCCTCATCAGTAATTAATTAAATTATTCCAGACACTGCGAAAACACTTGAATCAGTCTGCGTGTTTACCGAATTCATTTCGGACAGAAATAAATTTATAATGTCCACTTTAACAGAAACCCTTGATGTATTTTAATAGGGACTTTAATAACAACCCTTTTACAATTTCCATGTCGTCGCTTCATTACCTTCGTCCTTGTATAATAGGACAAGAAATCTTTTTATGTTCCATAAACAAACGTAGGAATTGATCGTAAACTCTTTTGGTTACATTTGCATAGGACTGTAAAGCCCACTCCATAGTTTTGGCGAAGCTACCTTTACAATAGGCGTCACGTCATTTTTATGCGCCACGTAGACGCCTCCGCGTCCCTGCATCCTAATGAAG
>NW_013525102.1:5672624-5695367 GCF_000836215.1 Papilio polytes
GAATACAAACACAAAACAATAACTATCTAAAACTTCAATTGTTAGATATTTCGACACAAATGATTTTAAAAATACATATGGACGGCCATATTAACAACACATGTAAATTACTCTAAAACGAACAAACTCAACTCAAATGCAACTACGTAAAGATATCGAACGTTTCATGGTAACGACTAGAAAAATATTGAGTTTGTTAGCGACTGAGGGGGCCTGGACCACTACTTGCCAAGTATTTTATAAAACAACCCCCCCTTTTTCCATCCTTTTCCTAATATGTTTCTAACAAGATTGTTGTTTTAAATAAAGATAAATAGCACAGACTAAGAAATAACTTTTAAGAAGACAGAATATATCAAAATGGTAAAAAAGCTAACAAATGTTTCATTAGTTCGTGTCTGAGGGCACGTCAATCGGTATAAATCGATACGTGTCCACCCTATTCCGTCCCTCTTATCTCCCTTTGAGTTCTGCATCGAGCGCTGCAGTCTGCATCAATGTTGACCCACATCGTTTCAGTTAACAACTGTTAATGCGGTTATATAGGGTTGCTATAAAATTATCTAGCCGATCACTGCAGGGATAATTACGTGCTCATTTGTGAATTGGATGTTTGCAGTAGATTTACAGTTAATATGTTTGTTGATTTAATTTTTTACTTGAAAGTCTTGTGGCTGTAAACATAAGGATGTCCTATTCTAGTCTTCGACTTTTGAAAGGATTGTATTTATAGTTTAATGTTTTGTGGGATTGAGACAATTAAAAACAATATTTGATATTAATTCGTGACAGCCCTAAGCTACTATATGCTTTCTACATTCACGGTAGTCTATCAATAATAATAACTAGTCGGCGCAGAATAAGAGGTCGTCTAGGCTCTTGTTCTCTTATGCAATTGTTTTACGTTCTTCAATGCTTTGAAACTTCCCACTTTTTATAACGGTTCATTGTGCTTTTATCTTTTGACTGTGGTACATTTTATTAAGAGAGCACGTCACATTTTTATAATGGTACTAAAAACTAAATTTGGTCTCACTATACTATTCATATATATATACCTTATCAAATTGTCTAGTTGGATCTTCAACACTACAAGACACGCAAACGTAGATAACGAATTAATTAAATAATTTTATGTTTATAATATATTTAAATACACGTTTCCTTAAAACTGTTTTGATTATTCTAGAATATGTCATTGTATTTCTCTAGAGGACGGAACTTCGCTTAATGCACTTTCCACTCGGTTGATCACGACACAACCCTTGCTTGTGCGACCGACTCCATTGTTGTAAGGCGTTGATCCTTTAGTTTCCGTTAATATACGCAATTACAAATATAATAATTTGCAACTTTCTCTAAAAGACTCACTGTTATATTAACATTATTTGAAATATCTTTCATTAATTCATGACGATTCATGTCCTACAGTGTAAAGGTATAAAATCCGACGAAAGAATTTATAGTGTCGTCATATTTGACTAGAACACTATTCTTTCTGTTTTCTGTGTCAAGTAAACTGAAAGTCTAAAGAAATGTATATTTCTCAAGGGAGAGAATGGATCCTTTAAGTCGGAAACTGCAGTTAAAGCGACAGTTTTCCAAACTGTTTTTGAGTGAATCTTAAAGAGTACTTAAGAAAAAAGATATCTGGTGCTGGCAACAGAGACAATTAAAGTATTTGCTTATATATTAAATTTGTTTTTATGAAAAAGTAAAAAAGCTTCTTTAGGTACTATTTTAAGTGTAATAACTGTGTCGTGTAACTTGTCTTTGTATGCTAATGATTTCTCTTTTTTGTCTGTGGTCTGAGATTTGAGCAATATAATTAAATCCTGTTTCTTTTTTATAGTGTATTCGCAATTGTGTTGTCATAGAATATGCAAACTTAATAACTATTACACAGTTTTCGATGTATAGTTTACAGCAGCTGCTGCTCGTGATTTTTCCCGCGTGAAATTTTAATATAATAATGAATATATACTCACTGATAAATTACCTTTCTAATGTTGAAGGGATTTTTAAAATCGATCCAAACGTTTTTACGTGAATACATACATACAAAAATATAAATCTCTCCTTTTTATAGTATTATAGATAAATAACTGTTAAATAATAAAATCTTAACAATGGAATCTAATATAGTATGTATATTGCTGCATTTGTACTTTGGATTAATAACATTCTAATCAAAACATGTGCATAGCATATGTTGGACATAAACACGAACTAACGTTTCATTTCTGACGCTAATTTTGGCAGAGAGCGAATGATATTCGGGTCATTCGCAATACTGGTGGGTACTTCATAATGCTCTACGTTTGTAGCCAATATCTCACTATTTTATCTTCGGATTTGAACGTATTCGAAAGATATGAGTTGGGCTGTAATGGATATGAATTCTTGGCACACTTTATATTGCACAAACATTGTAGAGAATTTGTAGTACGGTTGTGTTTAGACGAATTCTTACGCTAAAATTGTAAATTGTTTATCAATCAGCATATCGAAGTAGACTAAAACATATCGTTAGTTTCCTAAAATAATACGTAAAACGTAAAATATCACAACCACACGCTACTCCAGTCGAATTGTATTCAGCTCTTTCGGTTTGTTATTGTTAGAGACTAGTATCAAAAATTAACATTCGGCTGGTCTATTTTTTTGTGTTCTTTGGCGTCATCTGTTCGTATTTAAAATAATATCAGTGGACCCATATTTCAGTTAAAAAGAAGTAATTCTTGTTTCCTTATAAATCGAATGAAAGAGAAAGTAGATTTTTATTCGCATGCATGTTACGACGAGATGCATTCGTCAGTTAATCAAAATCTTCGTTATGTTACGTTTCCATGGCACAGTATTATAAACGATTTGACATCGCTCTCTGCTCCGATGTATTGCAATCTAAATATAGTGACGTGTCGCGTGCCTTGTGTACGGCTGCTCGCCCTCGCATCGGCGCAAGCGCATACGGAGGGGCCACGCACGTGCTCAATCACGATTTATATTAACTGAAGAGCGAAAAAAATAACACTAGACGTTTTGAGTGCCTCCTCTGTTGTTATAATCATTGTAATAGAAAATTCAAAATGTTATGCAACTAAATTTACATAAATGAATATTCAGTAGCGACTATAATCTTTATTCATAAATGTCTTATGTAATTTTAGGTAACACCAATGTCTAGAATCCTTAACATAATTTTAAAACTTTTTAGGAAACTAGGTCTACAACAAGTCATGGTACCATTAAAAATCCATAAATTCAGACTCAAAACGACAGTACGAAGCTGGTTGCAGAGTCTCTTCTTCGTAACGTTCAAAGTTTGTGGCGTCTCCCGGAGATTTGTATTTAGGAATGAATGGTGCAGGATATCTGCAGTTTACTATAGCATCCCAATCTATCCCTCTAAACCATTTGTGGTTTTTGAAATCCATTACACCATCCTTCATAACCCCGAAACGCTTGGTAATGTCCACTTGAAGTGTATTTCGCACCAGGTCACGTAGATCAGGGTTAAAACTCGTAGGACATCGATATTTCCCTGCGACTATTTTTTCATACGTCTTCATTGGCTCGTTCGCGTAAAACGGCGGGTACCCTGCGTTCATTTCATAGAGCAGGACGCCAAACGACCACCAGTCTACAGAAAAACCATAACCCTTACTCAATATTAGTTCCGGTGCTAAATATTCTGGCGTACCGCACAAAGTCCATGTTCTACCTTGAAGAATTTTACCAAAACCGAAATCTGTGATTTTCAAATATCCGGTTTTATCGATCAAAATATTTTCCGGCTTCAAATCTCGATAAACCACGTTGCAGAAGTGTAGGTACTCGAGCGCCAAAATCACTTGACTTGCGTAAAATTTCGCTAGAGGTTCATCGAATTTCACCATCTTTCGTAAATGAGTAAACATTTCACCTCCAGACACGAATGGCATCACGAAATAAATGTAACTATTATCTTTAAAACTAAATTCCATTGATACAGTGAAAGGGAACCTTATTGCTTCGAGTATTCTCTTTTCGAACAGCGTATGATCGACTTGCTTCAGCTTGACTATTTTTTCTTTTTCAAGTATCTTCATTGCGTAGAACTTTCCAGATTTAGAATGTCTTAGGAGGACGACCCTTCCAAATGCGCCTGTGCCTAGTGTCCGGACTCTATCGAGTTCATCAAATGTCATACTAAAGGGCGGTTTTGAACGCCAGCGTTGATCGAATTCATTCTTGAGCTGTTTCAAGTGTTTGAGGTACTGCTGCTGTTGCTGATCTGTATATCCTTCGTGGACTTCCGAGGAGTTATAGCTAGCCCTAGCTTTGTAAGACATATCTTTCGATGGACTGTAGCTCTTGTTGGAAAACATTATATTTGACGTGTGGTATCATAGCCGACTAGTTTGCGCCGCATCAACGAGTTGAGTTTACGTTACTAAAGACGTGTCGTTGGTCTTGTTTGTGGTTGCTTGTGAAATAGTTTGGTTGAAACGTAATACATACCTCTATATAACGTCTAAAAAATAGTTTTAATAAATATTAATGTTGTGCCGTACATACTTTAAATCCAATCTTCCATATTACCGTGTATAATATAGTTATGAAAGAACTTTTGTGCGCCAAATGGAATGATAAATTGTCAAAGAGATTGTTTGTAATGTAGGAAACCTTTGGAAATCCCATACTAATACATTGCTAAACTTCGTTTTGAATGAGGAAAAAGTAATACCGCTCCACCCTTGCAAATATATCAGCCGAGATCGAAAGTACGTAGGGTGCGACGGCCGAGGGCGAGGGGGTGAGCCGGCATTGGGGGCGCGGGAGGGTGCATCAGCTGTTTTGGGGTGTCACGCCACCACTCGCCGTCCCGACTGTTGTATTGATCAGACACCACGTGGAGTTCCACGTACCGCGAAACTTTACCCTCCTTTGCCCAATTACGAGAATAAAAGACACCTCCCGTCTGCCATATAATGTTTATAGTAGGTATGAAAACGTATTTGCTTAGGTTACTGAATTTAATGAAGTCCTTTAGTGGTCTTCATCTGCATCATTAGGTAATTCAAATATTAATCATATACCTAGAAATAATAAGTCACACACAACGACTGGAATAAACATGCTAGATTTTTAGCAGAATTTTATTCCTAATCCGCAAATGACATCTAGGCAGTGTTGACGCGATTTTATTCCACTGTACACAACACACACCCACTATTGTAACTCAATAACAAAATGATATATCGAGTAAATTACCATTACCCTACAGGCGGCCAAATTTAATCTAGTTGATTGGTATGGAACCGTAGTACATGAAAAGAGAATTTTATAAGAATTATGCTCCGTCATTGGGTGCTGGCTGACATTCGTTACACGCGTATTATTTATATGAATTGAGCGCAATTGTGTGTCAAAATAAAGCCGTAGACAGTTGTTCGTTATGGTACCGTTATACAAACCTACTCATACGAGGCAGCGGCCGTGTAACCCGCCACTATGTTTTATGCTTATGACGCACGCCGACACGTTTATGAATTTATTGTCAGTGTTCCTTGAATTATTTGGTCCTTTTAAACAGATGTTAAAGTTAGCAGTTATTCTCGCAACGAGTACTGTACTGCGGACGTTTATAGCTGTTTTGTTATCGTTTTTGCCTTGTCAATTATTTTTGTTGATTATTAGTATCCAAGATGCTAATGATGAGACAAACATACGTTAAAACAATATTAGTGTAGACATTAGATCCAAGGTGCATCAAAAGCAATACATATTTTCTCGCGCCTCAACAATATAGACGATGTCTAAAATTAAACAGACTATATCATCATTATATTTGACTAGCCAATTTAAATTCGATATGCAATTCCATTGACGTTTTAATGGGGACACATTAATCGAGTTCATAACATAATAGGCGATAGACGTGTGGTATAGACTTGCAAGTGTTCTATGAAAAAACTGGTTCAGATCCCCGTTGTAATCACAACAATTATTTTTTCCTCGGATTATGGAATATGTGCTCATTTTAATACATGCATTTGTACGTCTCTGACAAAATAAAAGACGATTTATAATTCAATCAGTAGAGACCGTTATCAATCACAGACACACTTGTTTATATTCTAGACATAGCCACCAATTTTCTAGATTAGTTTTACGTTAATATATCATTGTCTGCGTGGCCTATACATTAAGTCAGTTCAAGGTTGTGGAGGCCCGCAGAGACTTGGCAAATAACCAGCATGATGTAAGCAGAGTATTCAGGTTCGATGCTCGTTTAGCGTTAACTTCAGACAAGCATTGTGTAGGCGTGTTGGACAGCTAAGCTTTTAAATGTGACCTTCTTAGCCTCTTATTTATGTGTAGAACGCTTATGCTACGTTTCGTAATAAGCTAGCGAATTTTAATCCAAGTATACTCGCGTATTTTAACATAATAAGAAGAAAGAAGAGTGGAATAGTTGGCAGTTTAACAAGAGATTATCTGTACCGTTCATAAATCCAGTAGCATCATCGTTATTTAAGACCGGAAGCGTTTCTTTGATGACTTGTTTACTTCAATGTATAAATTTCCGGCACATGGTCGACTTGTTTAGCTGGCGTTAGTAAAAGACGCACTTGTGCCGAAAAATAGGCTCGTTAGAGACGACCGTGGTACGATGGCGGTTATTTTTCGAGGACATTACCGCTGTAAAAACTAGACGAGCAACTCGTTTCGGAATTTTGCTGCCGGTTGCTAGGTAATTTATTCTTGCGCTAACGCTTTGATAGCAAGTGATGTAATTGAATCTCTTGGTATTAAAATTCTTTGATGACTCGAATGAGCAAGGGGTTCGTTTCAAGTGTCTGGAGAATAATAAAGAAGGGGATAATGTACAGGCTATAACAGTTTTTGTTTTGTAATAGTAGAGAGTGACATTTCTTACGATAATTTGAAGTGTTATGATGTACGCAACAACTCCATTGTTATCGTTTGTTTCATATAAAGATAAGGTAAGATAATCACCTAGAGTTGTGCCAACTCGAACTCATTCACTGGAAACATATAATTTACGCTCCGCAAAAGATGGGCTATTTTAGATTCTTTGATGATTGCATGTTTACTCTATTTTCATACGACCTTTATAATGCCCTTTAATATACTCATTATGTTAGCTAAAAATACTTCGCTTGAACTATCACTACGAATATTGTTAGATTAGTTAAAGGTCGTCTTGTAACTGTAGGTTTATTTTGAAGTTTTCTTAAAAATGTTACAATTATAATCGGGTCGTTAGATTCTGAACATAACCTGTACAAAAATAGATTTGCTCTTGTATATAAAAATATGCACAAAGACCAACGTCCCAAAGAATTTTTTCTCTTATTATTAAATTGCGCAAATAACGACTTTTTTATTTGTTAGTAACCACTCTGTCCACGGAGTTTTGGGAATACACATCTTTATATTTAATAAAATTGGCGTGTCTGTGTAATATCAAAAGAAAGATACCAGATATCGGGAAGATGATATATTTGCGTTGCTGATAACGAAAATCGCACTATTTTTTTTTTGTCTGCCTGTATGTCAGCAAGCCCCGTTTGTTCCGGGTAATCTCCGAAACGACTGGGCTGATTTCGACCGGACTTTCACTGAAGGGTAGCTGACACAGACGGGCATATTATAGGATATTATCTTAATATTTCGTGGACGAAGTGGCAGGCAACAGCTAGTGTTATATATATAGTATTGTTAGCTTTTCATTCGCCCCAGTTGACATTACCAATCCGTCCCTTTTATATCCGACACCGCTTCACTGTATTTGCTCGATATATTAATATCTACAGCCTTGCAACGACCCGTGGCCAGCCTTTGAAGTCAGCCACTGGGCACTATAAAGGGTGTTACAATATATTTTGCTCATCAACATTGTACAGCGTGTTACACGCAAATAGCAATGTGACCTTGCTTTTACTCAACGTTTGCCGCTAGAGACGGGATTACTGACCTCAACGAGCTATCGTCAATATGTTTTTCGTTGTTTAGATTTGGATATCAACATTTTTGTTAAATCAGATTATTTATGTTTTTTACGGATATTTGTTGCTCCCCTAGTATTGCGGATGTCAATTAACCACCGATCAGCATTAGGCGATTCGCTGTTTTGACAAATTTGCTTTACAAATTACGACGTTTCCCCAACATTAACTAATTCCAACATAAGAATATAATCAAAAGGTATTTTGATAGATTTGTATGATCTTGCATAATATAGGTTACTAAAACAAACGAGTATGCTCTACTTGGCAGACTTTGACGAGGAAGCCGTATTAGTGATGTGATTGAACGCATTATTAACATGTAATGAAATGCTAATCTGACCTCTTTTACTAACACATTCTCGTAGTTCTTATTACATTTATAATTTAATTTTTCATTGAGTTCAGAATTGCCAGCAACTTTGCCTTCAGACAGCAACTTCAGCTTTGCCAGAAACTATGTCTGCATGGAATTCAAAATCTTAGTATGTAGGTACTCTATGCGTTCCAGACTATCTTCTACGTCTGTATCAAATCCATCTATCCAGACTTTCGCATTTATAGAATTGGTAAGAAGTAATATTTATTAAACTCCTCAATTTTTAGCTTAGAAAATAGACTACTAAAAGAGAATAGATGCAACTACTCATAAGTTGTAATGTTTACAATTACTACAATGGCTTACGGTATGTCTAAACGTTTTATGACCGTATGATAACAATGCGGTTCTTTATTGTTCGACTTATGAATACGAAACTAGAGGATTTGTTGAGTTTAAAATGAGAGCTTATAGTTGGGTACAATCAGCCTCAGAGTATGTGAGTCATGTATCTCGCAACCGTTGCGTTATTTATGCTTCGCGCCGGAAACTGCGGTGTGTAATTATTAAAACATGGGGTCTATGCTGTTGTTTTGCCTACCATTTTATGTTAATATCATTCTATGGCTGTAAATGCTTTATGGTTAAATGTTTTGAGGACTTGCAAATTGTAGCTACGACCTACGGGGAGAGTAAAACTTTATATAATTTAATAATTCACTTAATATGAAAGTTTGTAATATCAGAAAAGCCTATGATCATCGCTTTACTGCAATGCGAAATCTCGTACAAATAAATGTTAAACTATGACAATTGGGTCACTTGGCAAGCGTTCCAAAATTTATCGCAATAGAAAATTTAGAAGGAACAGTTCATCAACCTGAGTGATGTGGTACATCGCAAGTAAGTTTCTCTATTTCATACTGTGTCCATACTAAACTCTGCAATTTCTCATAAAATAAGAACGTGATTATCCACCTCCATGGAAAGTTGGAACTAGTCTATATAGATGTATGTAAGGGTACTACATAAGTAGTACCCTTACATACATCTCTATCATCTGTCTCTAAATTCACTCCCTTCTTACTCATATCCTCATTAACACGATTTGTCCATACTTCGGTCTACCACTACTCTTGTACCCACATTCAATCACATTATTCTTGTCCAATTTCACACATTATTCTTGAACGTGTTCAGATTACATCCTCGTCCTTGCAATGGTGGGAAGTGTCATCGAGTTACATGTTAAAGTCATCTTCATTGTTTGGAGGCGACTGCGCGTCATTATCACTTAGATGCATTCTTTTTGTAGTCACTTACTCGCCGACATAGCGCAGACAAAGGCTCTGTTTCCAAGCTTTTTATGCGGTGAACCCAGATGAACCCTAGTTTTGTATCAGATTTATATTTGTTTGAGATTTTCGTTACACAATTTGGAAGAATTGTTTATTTGCCACACTGGTCACTAAGCCTGTAAGGGGATATTTTAACATTTAAAACAAATTTACTGCATGAGTAACCTTTACCAACCCTGAGTACTAAATAACCTCTAATGCGAATCGTTTATAGAATGTTGCATACAATTTAAAAGTAAATCTAGTGAAAATAACTTTGACCATTGATAATTCATAGTAACCTTAATTCTAACAAGCGAACATATTATTCCATAGCAACATTTTTTAAAGATTCAATTTCCAAGACGTCGATTTCTTTGCATCACGATATGAGTCAGATCCTGTCGCACATCTATATTCTTACGCATTTCCTGTGCATTCAGATTATGGAAACAACTTTTTATTCATACGATAAGGAATCGTCACGTGATCTTTTGAATAAAAAAAATGTGTGCGCTGCTAAAAGACGTCATTTTAAACTTCAAATCAAACGCTACGCTAGTAAGAAATAAGCTACGTGATAATATACGTACATAACCGTAGGTTCACACTGAACTCTCTGTCACGGACGTATGACAGTGGATATTCACGACACAATTGTTTTAGAAACGATGGCGTATAGCAACCAGTTAAAATTCTGTAAGAACTCCAAATTTCACGATTCCTAAGGTGCCATACGTTTTGTCAAACCAGTTTGTGCGCATTCTTTTCCTTTGGCCACTGACATATTTTCAAACACACACGACTACCACAGCAATACTAAATTCTAAGAAACACAAACAGGACAATGTTTATAAAATTGTAACTGTAGTTTGTCCTGTTAAATGGATAATTGCTTTGTTATTGATCCTTCAGCTTCTGAGTTTTTAAGCATGCAAAGAATACAGGATCTTGTAATTGCTTATTATTTCCTTCTACAATCAAACATTGTATTATCATTTATGGTTGTGTATAATTTTATCCAGCTACGCTTAACCCTTCCAGCTAAATACGAAGTCATCGAACTACGACTGGTTTACGCAGAAATATCCAATAGCATTACAGCAACTTATATAAATTCCTCTCATTAAGATGTCGTCGACTTCGAGTATAGATATCTAAATACATATCATACTGTAGTATTGAAGATAAGGAAGTGTAATCGCTTGGCAAATTGTCTTGATATTCTATACGGATGTAAGTAAGGATTAGCGACTCGTCCCAGCGTCGTACAGATGGGCGTTTATATTTCAAACACTCGTGGAAACTATAAGATTCGAATGGTGAAAGAATTTTTGAAATCGGGTCAATAGTTTTAGAGTTTATTCGTAACAAACATTCACATCATTCCGGTTTATTCTTAGTCAAATGTTTAATTCTAACAGACTTAAAAACAAAGCAAAAGCGACGATGTTGTTTATTGATTTTAAAATTAAAAACGATAGTATCAATAGATTCTCAAGTGGACGAGAACTGGCCACTTGAGAATCATTATAAGGCGGCTATAGATAGACTAAGCAGAGTGACAAGTTGTGAAGTGTATAACGAAGTAAAAAAAATCTTTCTAAAACAGTTTAGTACAGAAGTGGTTGTAAGTTTTGCAGAATTTCCCCTGTAGACTGTTTATGAAGTTTTAGAATTTTAATCATAGGAACAGGAAACATTTAGCGAGTATATCAAAATGTTTAAACGCCAGTGTGATTTTCTCTTATAAAGTCGATAATGCAAATGAGAAAATTTATGAACAGACAAAAGTACTTTATAATTGTATGATTTGTACTCGCATAAATTTTGTCACGTTTTGAATAATTGATTGTTTATTTAGGAAATTACAACCCGCACGAAATTACGGTTTTATGACTAGCCATTACTTTTAGCCATAAAACCGCGTAACTGTACAAAAGAACCTTGTTCTCTGCCCTTATTTGTAGCTCCCCTCCCCTACTATTAAATTTAGTATTGTACGGATCTATTACTCTCGTTCACGCGTACAAGAGTGAAATGTTACCTGACTAATGTACGATTTGTTTGTTTCAGATTTGTCTAAGAATAGATTTAGTGACGTGCCTGATGAAGTGACGACGTATGTGTATTTAGAGAAGTTATTGCTATCACAAAATGTAATCAGAAGTGTACCGGAGACTGTTGGTGGACTTCAATCACTAACATATCTTGATCTCAGGTTAGTACCATAGCTATTTGACTCTACTCTTAGGCGTTACCATGGCGCACTGACAATCGAAATATATAAAAAACTTATTCGTATAAGACCATATTAAAGGTAGCTTATTTAAAGATATCAACAATCTAAATTGTTCCACTAATGAAGAAATTAATAATCATTGTATTTAAGACATAAAGGAAAGATACTAAATACAGTTTACTTTTTTATTCTAATAACTTATCGTATATGGAATGTCACAATTTTATTATTCTATAAAGTTATACTTAAAGTATACACAATAATGTTATAGTAATATACACACATGTTATAGTAATATATGTAATTAAATTAGTTTTTGACTCGTGTTAAAATTTGCATTTCTCAGCACATTCATCATATCCATTTTGACGTTTAATTTGAACTCATCAGGTATTGACTTGAGATGAGGTAGAAGGGAGATAAGGAATAGTTTATCACTATCCTCTGATTCATTAAAACTATGCGCGTCAACATTAGCGAAAGCGATTTCGCCGACGAGGCTATTGCTATTGGTTTTGATCTTTTTAGGCGATTTTGTTTCATTTTCTTCGTCAACGTTGGAGCCGTCCGATTTGTTATCGTCATTGTAACTGTATGTTTCACTATCGTTATCATCTGAACTTTCTTTCTTAATACTCAACTTCCTTCTTGTTCGCCAAATGCTGGTCTTTTCCCCATCCTCTTGTTCAGTAGATGCACCAGCTCTCGCAGTCGACTCCTCCTTGAGAAGGAAATTAAGCTTTTTGCTGTAAATATAAGGTCTTTTTGATCTGTTCGGATTTACTACGAATTTTTGAAAGCAATCTCTGATGCTTTTCCATTTCTTCTGTAGCTGGATTTCTGTAAAGAAACACATTATGAATATGAAATATTCGCACTATTTGTTCTACTATTTTATATCGCAGTGTTTGTACATTTTATGGCCATTTCCTCGTTAATTATACCGTAAGTCGAGTACAGTTTCGTTGTATAACGAGTTCACGTAATGTTTGAATCTCATAGCGTAGTAGCGCACGTGTGTAGAGTAGAGTAGACCCTTGCATTCTGTTTATAAACAAACTGTCTACCATAAACAAAGACTAATTTGGATGCTTTTCGAAACATTCTCTGTTAAATTTAAACGCATGGTTTTGTTTAAATATTCATAGTAATGGTATGCAGTATTTCATAGTAGTTATTTATTTAAAAATGATTCATTTAAGTACTTTTAATATACAAAAACGTATAAAATAATTAATGTTTTATAACCACGAAATAATAACATAAAAACTAGTGTCTATGGGATGGACTCCGATTTTTAATCTATGCCTAAAATGAAATAGAGTCATCTCTATGACAGCAAATAAATGTCATTAATAAAAAGTCTGACATTTCGTTTCGTAAATGCAAAATAATTAACGTAATAAATTTATAATATTGTAATAATATAAAATTTATAATAATTAATATTGTTTACCAAGTTCTCGCAATTCACACTTCGTGAACTTGACGTTTGGCTCGACTAGTTCCTTTACAACGTCCGTCCATAGTTTTTGCCGTATTGCCTTGCTACGATAAGCAACATTATCATAATCCCATATCCCGGGACGCTTTTTTATTTCCTCTATTAGCCTCTCCGGGTCGTATTCGAAATGCACTGTTGTCATCTTAAAAAGCTATAGAAATTATTTTGAAAACGAACCGCCAGCGTTTAAACGCGACGGTACACACGAACGAGCGGACGCCGCGCGACTGACGCGCCGCGTTTAGTCGTAAAATGGCGGCGTTTTATAGGGTGACCAACAATCTTCTTAATCGACACTGATTACAGAAATTTATTTTTTTATGTGCTTAACAATATTCATTCTCTCTTTTCAAAAGCCTTTGAAAATAAATATTTTTATTTATAGCAACCATAGATGTAATAAGATGTTTTTACTAAATGAAACAAGCAAAATCCACAAGTCTGTTTTACATAATATATCCATGTATGTTTTTGGCAAAAGCATAAACACTTTATCTCAAGGTTTTTTGCTTTATGCTGAAGTATATTAATTTGACCATTTTTGGCTTTAATGGCGCGAGTTCCACATTTTGGTATGGTCACCCTAATGGAGACGCCGAATCGTATCGAGCGAACCGCCTCGCCGCGTACTTCGACCGGCGGGCGACGGGCGGGTGACGTGCGGTGGCGGGCGCGCGGAGCTTACGGTAGAGCGTTCGCTCGCGTTTGTACTCCCCTCGCCTCGGCCCCGTCTCTGCTCTGATTATTATCGTTTACAAGTATAACAACTTAAACGAGAATATGAATATGAATGAAAGATCTACATCTAGAAATTACACGTTTTAGTCTATTGGCCTTTCAAAAATCATAAAACGTATTCAAGAAGGAAATTAATCAAAGGAACGCAGTACCGCGGTATGTTCCTAGAGATCGCATAAAGTGAAGATTTACTATACGAGAAATGATCAAGAAGCTTGCCTTCAGGTGCCAAACGATGCAGAGAAAGATGGAGTAGGGTGACAAGGTTAACAATAGGAAAAGCTGTTACCTTGCAGTCAAAGTAAGTCAAGCAAACGGGATAAGATAGAAAGTGATATGGGGTTATATTGCGGATACGATATCGGTCTCAGATTTATTAGACGACTTTAATCCTTAGGACACCAAAATATAAAATGAAATCGCCTCTTTTATAAATATAGTTAAAGGAATCTGAAGATGTTTGTTTTCATGAGAGATTTCAGATTAATTGAAATTCCCAAACATAAGTAAAGACTTTAAAACATAATAAGGACATGACTAAATGCGGAAAAGAGTAAACCATTACTATAACTCATTTGCATTGCTTATTTGTACGGTAACGTAAACATACAAATTAAATTAAACGCCCTTAAATCTATCAACATTCTGTAATGGCTATAAAAATGATAAGCGATCTGAAGACGTTGCCCTGTTCGTATAGAAATAAAGTCTGGCTAATTTAGACTACTTTTCCACTAAGTAAGCAGTCAAAACGTGAACTCATTTTAATGCTATTATAGTCAAAGGTGCGTCATTGAAAATATTCGTTTGGTTCGTCGTACTAGTGAAAATGGCGTTTTGATGTAACCCTAATGTTATCCGGTTTATAAAACCACGGTTTTGGACGTGATGCTGGTCATTAGTAAGTCTGGTGGAAGCTAATGATGCTCTGGTAGCAATCGCTTCGGACTAAGGCCTGTAATGGTTCCTCTCTTGGCCTTAATTATATTATCACGCGTCTATGCAGTTGTTTTTTGCTATTAAAATGTGTAATAAATGGACGTGGATGATCTTAAGTGTGTAAAGCGATTGAAACGGTTAAGTGAATTGTATGAGCTTTTTATAATAAAAAGTGATTGAATGCAACATAATGGTAAGTTTAATCGTGTAAGAAATACTACCAAGCGATCAGCAATGTGTTAGTAGTCATTTGGAAAGGATTCTTCAGCAGTGTTGCGTTAATATCTCGCCGTGGTTATTTCGAATCATTTTTTGTTGTTCCTAACTCTTACAATTTATAACATCCTGGTGCTCTAATTTATGTCTATTTCTGTCTGGGTCTATAATTTGCGTCGCGACCCAATTTATAAACGAACATGTGACACTCGCGGCTATTAAATCCAAGAGGAATGCCTTTTGATGGTAAATATAATCAAAAAACTATAATCTAAATATGTTTTTGATGTTGTCAGAATAATTTGTTAGGTTAAATGTGTAGTCAAAGTATTGCAGTCAATCTGAAATCTTTATTTGTACGCACAATCTATTTAATCTTTGAAATTAAGGAATACAACTTAAGAAGCAGGCTTTTAGCTAATATTTTGTTTATTTTGTATGGCGTGATGCCAAATAGGCATAGAAAAGAAACGCACAAAAAGAGCTTCGATATTATAACAGAAGTATATTTTGTAGGTCACTGCAAATACCAGGGTTCAATGACCTATGGTGTCACGGGAGTATGTATCTAGTGATATAGGCCCGTGCTAATGTTCCGCCCGAGTTGGTAACTAGTTGACATTAACGCCGGGGTAATGGGGGTTGTTATTGTTTCATAACTACGGAACAAACAAGTGACGTCATAATGTGCGCGCATTGTTATGGTAACAAACAGCATTTGTTTTTTCTGTCGTAGCGTTGGTTGTAATCATACGTATTTTTGACCGACTTCCAAAAAGAAGGAGATACTCAATTCGTCTGTATGTTTTAACTGAGTTGCCAAACAAATGAGAACTGTCTATTGAACAAAAATAAAATTTAAAATTTGAAGATGTGATCTTGTCATAATTTATGTTCATTTACGTTCTGAGCTATTAAAATTTTCCATCAATGTTGCGTATTAGCTTTATGATTGTTCCTTGTTGCAATGCTCTGTGTCGTCTTTGAGCGCAACAGTTTACTTCAATAATTGCTTGCTCAGTTCTCAAAATAGAAAACGTTTGATTAAACGCCTCTTATCTAAGTGTTACGAATAAATGCGTCGATGATATCCTTATCTTTGAATGGCAAATAAAAGTGAAGTTTATTCGCATCATTTTGAACTAAGTCATATTCATACTTACTTATATCATGTCATATAATATAAAATATTATAAATGCAATAGTTACGACGTTGTGTGATGTGGATGTTTGTTAGCGTTTGTAGCCTAAACGGCTGAACGGATCTCCATAAAATTTAGCACAGGTTATAGGCATAGTCTGGAAGAACACTTAGGCTACTTTTGATCCCGGGAATAGTTACGGTTCCTGTGGGATTCATGAATTTAGTTTTTAATGTTTACTCGATCATTCTGCAACGGTGCAACATATCTTATTAAAATTTGGCATAGATATAAAACAAAGTCTGGTGTACACATGGGATAAGGTTCATCCCCGAGAAATGTCCGGTTCCTGAAGCATACGTAGCTTTTTGTTATTTATATAGTTCGTATGTTTTCTAATACCACGCGGACGAAGTCGCGGGCAACAGCTAGTTAATATTATAAATGTGAAAGTTTAGATGGATGGATGGATGGATGTTTGTTAGTGTTTGTAGCCTAAACTGCGGAACGGAACTTGATGAAGTTTGGCATAGATGTAGATGATAATCTGGAAGAACATAAAGGCTACTTGCTTTTTTTTAATACCACGTGGACGGAGTCGTGGGCAAAAGCTAGTAGGTTATATAGTAAATTAGCTCCCTTTTACTTTTATGTCTCAATTGCTAAAGCATGTGTGCGAATGTGGCAATTTATCTTGTATTCAGCTGAGTTTGTCGAGTAACGTGTCTGGTAAACTAAGGAAAATATTACGACTTGAGAAGTGGGACACTCGCGCCTAAAGGTTGTGATAATACAGCTAACTTATGGTTAACATAAAAACCCTGTTTTTTATATAATCATAAGTATGCGATAGTTATGATAGGTGAAATAAAAATAATAGAATATAAAAATTCTCTTTTGGACAAAACGTTTTGAAAAAAATCATTGGGGACAACAAATGTCCGCGATGTGTTCCTTCCAGCTTAGATTGTATAGGTGGATATCACTTGTGGCTTGATTTGTTACCTAGATATGTTTAGTCAAGACGTAATTAACAACTTACAATCCTTTAAGTACAGAAACTTCGTATTGGTTTTCTAACGATATGTCCTTTCATCTTCCATTGTTCCATTCCCAGTTTTTTTAAGAATCGTGTCAGGTTTTGGCTTGTATTTCAAATACACTAGTTCTAGTGATAGTGTTTCGTTCATGCCGTATTTGTTCTCAAAGAGAACAACTGGGTCGACACGAGTGCTCACACGATTCCATGATCTGAACCCATGCAATATTTCCTTTCGCTTTTGCTTTTGAATATACGAGTATAGCAAACCTTTTAAGTCACAATTCATGATTCGTAATTTATAAACCAAAGTATTCCTTAATATTTATCAAGGGGCTTGAATTTACCCTGAATTTGTTGACAACGTAAAAGTCGCAGTTGGCAGTGCAGATTGTTTGACATCACGTATCTTTGAATTTCTTCGTAGATTCTTTAGTAAACTTTATACAAATATACAATAGTAGTGATGGTTAATTCTACTAATGGTACCTTTTTCTACAAGGTAGTATTGTAACCTCGCTATAACGAGTTCTCCCCTATGTTCCCGTGCCGAGTCCCCGCTCTGCGACCTTCATTCGCAGGAGCGGAAAGTGGGTGTAATTTTTCCGAGGGGTTAGGGACACCGTGCGTTATAGTTATATTTTCTCACATATGTTTTAATATCGCTTTTACCTACCATTTAAGTATGTCATAGTACGTATGTATTTAAACTCTTGGTAGAGATTATTTGAAGGTAGAGCGTGGCTAAAGGAAAAACCAATTATCATAGAACATCGAAACATCGCACGACTTTTAGATAAAAATCGAAGTACAAATGATAGTGTTTGTTGTTCCCAAGGCCTTTGATTTGATATCCATTTTCTAAGACAATAAAAGCAAAAAGTCAAACAAAAGCTTCTTATATTTACAATAACAAAGAACCTCTCACGGTCATATAAATTGCTGAGAGGTCACCCAATTGTTTGCTCAAGCTTGTATAAAAAAGGTAAGTACGCTTTAAAAGCTGGACCTCTACAATGTCTATCAATTATTGTCGCTCGCATTTAGATATGGTTATATCAGAAAAGATAAATGGAGGCAAAATTGAGATTGTATCATGTTTCCTTCCTTCTCTCGTAGGGATTTTCTCCTTCAAGTTAATCTATCTTTCGTCATCTCAGGCTTCACTACCTTCTTGATCATGTCACTTTTTAAGCAATTCCTTCCGTCTCTTTTCAAGCTTTTCTCACCTCTCGTAGATATCCAGAACTATCTCACTCAAATCTATATCAATATTTGTTCACAAAGCGTTGGTGAAAATATTCCGTATGTATGCGTGATAGGTATGCGGAGTGGTTACACTAATCATCATAGTTAAGTATCATTACGCTTTCCCGTGCACGAGCGGTCGCCGACACTCGCTAGTAGACCTCGCGTGTGACTAGCCGTGCTGCTATTGATGCCTCTTGAAATGTAAGAGTGGAAATCTAACCAAAAGTACATTTAAAAATGTTGACTGTGTATGTCATAGACTACTACTAATAGTTGAAAACAAAAACCTATCGATTTTAAGAAGATTAGCACCGATTAGTTATTATATTCAATGTTATCTTTAGTTAGCAATCCTAATCTGACTACAATGTTTTCTTTCTCTGCTTATGCACCAAATCATGGGGGGGGATTTTTATGTTTTTGCGCAGGTGTTTTGGCTGTGGCAACTCATAGCATTACTCTAATTTGTCGTACTCGTAGGTGTATTCAGACGTCGTCGTCCGTCAGACTTTGCATACGGACGTAATTTATCTTTGTAAACTCGCTTCCTTGCCAAACATTTGACCAGACGGCGAGACGACGGTTTTGTTGAATAATGTTCCATGTGATCTGTCTGATGTAATGCATAACATGGACATACGCTTTCACATTTTGTATCGTTTTATCATCTTCGACGTATTGTTATTCACTAGCAATAATGTTTAATTGTAAACACACTTATCAGATAGGCTTTTGTTTTAGAAGTACGTTTTGTCTTATATTTTCTATTCCATGTATCAAGTGTCTGCTAATTTGAATAAGGATTAATGATAATCAAGTGAAATGAAAACGGCAAAGTGGACGGTAACAAAAAACATATGAGGTAAAGGCCAGTTTGTTTAATATTTGTGAGAATAAAAGGAATCATTAGATAGATATAGGAGGAAGTAGAGAAAACAGGTCTTGTTACGTCAAATAATTCTCCGCGTTGACTGATATTTGCCACATTTTCATCACGCGATGTTTTTATGTTGGTAACGACTTTTTGTCGCACAAGTCATGGTCTGCTAGTTCACAACGTACTCTTTATCGTTAATATTCATGTTTTAAAATATTATTAAACATTATGTTGTAGTAAAAGTTATAGTAATATTTACTTTTAAAAACATATGACTGTAGAATTTCAAGGTACTAAAAAATTATCATGGATCGATATATAGATTAGTTTTTTTTTATAAATAAAAGAAAAAAAACTTTATCAAACAAAGTTTGATTAAAATGTTTGATAGATTTTACTAATCCCGTTTCTAAGATAGCGATCATATGCCACGAATTGCTTGGTTTTTATTATTGGATGTGGTTATAGGACAATCGACTTACGACAAAAAGCATAACAAGATTGATGTCTCATGTTTCGTAGTTTACTTCATCGGTACGGCAAGTTGAGAAAGCGTGTTTACATTGGAGTCGGTTGGCAAACCTCGTCCCCAGCGTTCCAGTGAAACGGCGTATTGTACCGCCTTATACGGCGTAGTAACGGTCGGATCTGCTGCGAACACATGTTGACAGTCCTAAGTGGAATTGAAACTTGTTGCAATGTATTGATGCGGACATTTCAAGGACAATGAATATGAATTGAACAATGAATGGATTCTTATCTATTCTGTCTAAATCCAAACGCTCATAAATTCATAGAATTAGGTTTTATTTACAAGCGAAGACAACAAGTTCACTAATTTCTCATGTGAATGTTTTTATCAATGCAAGCTTTGTTTATCAATGCATTTTAATCCACAATTTAATTAAAAAAAATCTTGTTTATTTGTTTAAGATCTAGGCACAAACGTCCTATCAATGTCTGTCAACATAGAGTCCGTTGAACCCTATTCTATTATTAATCCCGGTATTGAATCCAGTTTCTGAGCCACGTCTAGGCGTCTAGAGTCTAGACGGCCTGGATTGGTTTAACGCAAAAAGAAGTTGTTCCTCTAAATGTGTAACATTCAATACTCTATCCGTTTAAGATGTGAACGCTACTTTAGTTCAAATATACTGTTGTATACAGACGGCTTCTGCTAGTTGAGGGTTATTTAATTGGATCTTGATGATGGATATTATACTCTTAAAATTGTTACAAATGTGTTTGATATCTGTACTACTGTATGTTTGGATGTACCGTGGTGTTTACTGTTTACGCATAACAATGTTAAGAAAGTGCGTTATATGGTGACACTTTGGAGATTCTAAAACATCTTGTAACGAAAAGCCATGCCATGATTTACCCTTTTACCTTTTGAAATACCTAACAAAATATAATCATGATAAACGTATCGTTCGAAATGATAAAGGGCACCCAATTATCTCTGCTCCACTTCGCTTGTTAGCTTTGTTAGCAAAATGTGAAAGTATTCGTGTTCATGCCACTGCATTATAATTGCAGGAAGCTTAGATATGGACTCGGTGCATTTTTTGCTATAACCGATTTCATCGTTTGCCACAAATCGATGCTCAAATCGAGTCAGTCACACGATTTGAAAAACGATAAAAATTGCAACAATCGGAAGACTAAACGTATTTCGTTTCTTTAATCAAAGAGAAGTTATTAAATCTATCGTTTAATAATCTATCGGTTTTGTAATTTCGTATATAAGTACATACATTCACAAGATGACATTCGCCCGATGTTAAATGACTGGACATTCATTGCTAAGTCTAGGATATTATATATACAAATTTATAGCTGAAAAGGCAAAATGGAAAGCAATTTCACAAATACAAAAGCAGATTTCTTCAAATTTATTACATTTACTTGTCAAAAGGCAATTGATGGCAACTTTCTCCGCAACTCGAATGCTTGGATCGCGATAATTCTCATTTGCTCGCCAATATTGTAGAGTGCTTTTATAAATCGCATAGTTACGTGATTTACAAATATCGGGTGTACGTACGTAATGTTTACAAGTTTCCTCAGCACGAGGCCCTATATTAGATGCGGAACGATTTATGGTTTCGGTTGATCTAATTACATGCAAACTTCTTAGCGAAGTGGGCCTCAGTGTATAAATAACAGTAAAGTGATGTGTTGAATGGGCTTTAGTGTACACTAGACGGTGTTAGCTGAGTAATGCTTGATTGATTGCTTCAGGTATTTCGAAGTACTCTTGGGAAATCAATTAATTTACTTGGATCTCTGTAAGTGGATAACGAAGAGAGTTTTATTTGGTATAGTACATCACTGAATCTAAATGCAAAGATTAGGTAGAGGTAACTGTAGATATTTTGTCTTCGTATGCATTCTTCCGATAGGCAATAATTTCATAAATTGATCATTTCCTTGGTAAATCACAACCATTTGAATTAATATAAGAATATTTATTAAATAGAACATTATTTTTGTCAACAGTTCAAATCAATTAACGGAGTTGCCGAGAGAAGTATGTCAGATGCCACTTCAAGTCCTTCTCGTGCCGGACAATTTGCTGGCGACGCTGCCCAAGGAGATCGGCAAGATGACCTCTCTGGCGGAGCTGGATGCCTCAAACAACAGGCTGACGCAGGTGCCGATGACCCTCGGGGACTGCGCCGGCCTCCGGGCTCTCGACCTTAGCAATAACCAGCTGGGTTTGCTGCCTTTACGTAAGTATAATAGATATAAATAGATTCAAATTTTATGATGTCTCCAGATGATGCGATCGTTTCATCTGATAGCTAAACTTGTGCTTTGTGTGGTGTCATGTGATTTCCGAGCTGCCATAAGGTTTGGAACTTAGTATATCAACTATCCTTTGGCCATGTGTTTATTTAAAAAAAGTAGATCTTTGTGACAGTTAAGGTAAGGTGCATTAAAAGGCAGGTGTTAATGACGCATCTGCAGTGGATTAAAAAAAAGCTAATTGCAATACGCCTTATAGCGAGTGATTAATTTACATACATAACGTTCTGCACTAAGTGTAGCGTGGTATTGTGGTCGTAGAAATCCGTGTTATACAGTACAATTCTTGATACAGTTTTTTTTTTTA
>NW_013525102.1:5695391-5696932 GCF_000836215.1 Papilio polytes
CCGCTCTCGTCGCTCCCCTGACATATATTTCTCAGGGACCTGGGATGCGGGTGTTTTTATTTTGAAAAAAATTTACAATCGGTCTAATACTAAAATTACAGATATCTTATTTCTATGTTACAGTTTGTATCTCTTGATCTTGTATCTCTTGATACAGGTTAAATATTCTTAGTTGGATTTGTCTAAGTATGAGTTTTTACTGCAGTAACACACATACGTATTTTAGTATTTCAAGGTCAGGATAACAAGATGTTTACGAACGAGAATTCTAATTTTCAATTGCAGAAACTGGATGTAAATTATTTCTGGCAAAGAAAGTAAACGTATATTTTTACGCAGTTATAAAAAGATAGGTAGACTTAAAATGTTTACGGTTGTATTTAAGAGGGTGGAAGTGTTCAATTTACGCTTCACCCGTGACAGTCAAAGGAAGATTAACAAATGCTACAAATAACACAGGAGCGTTGATATATTTTACGGTACACTTCTGTTAAGATGTGTATAACGAGAATGATAAAGGAAGACTATCAAAACAGAATATTAAATGTCGTGCTAGAATTTTAATTAGTAAATGTTTTAGAGATACAATATGAGTCTGAATGTGGTCTTATTATGGTTCATGTTTTATTTGTTTAATGTGCATTACGAATGTAAAAAAGTATATCATAAGTTAAGACTATGTGAAATTTGGTGAAATGATTCATTACTAATTTAAGTCGATTATAGTGTAAAGGTTGTTTGGTAGCAAACTGTATAGATGAGGCTAAATAATACATTGCTTGGGCGCGGCGTAGGTGTGGCGAAAGCTTGGAAATTGTACGGTCGATCAGGGACATTGAAGAATCAATACATTCTTACAATACGCTTTTAAATGTTTCTATTTACATGTAGAAAGTATTACAGCTAAATATAAAGGTTAGGTAAACGTAATCTTTAGAATTCCTAAAGTTGAGTGCTTTCTATTGGAGGACAAAGTAGGCTAGAATACCGAAAATGTTATGTCATAGTATCTGTTGTAATTACAGAGATCACGTACTTAAGGCTGGAACACCTGGACGTGAGCTGTAACTGCATATCCTCGCTGCCGCTGGAACTGCGCAATATGAACACGCTCGTCACCCTCAACCTTGACAACAACCCGCTAGTCTCACCCCCCACCACTGTAAGTGAAAGTGCTTTTGCTACAGATTTATTTATAACCTCTTCCATTTTTAACCTTTTAAAATTAAGTGTGCGTGATCAATAAGTAGCTTCTAATTCTAAATTTCAGAGAGGGTAGGAATATCTTTTGTATAAATTTTAGTCGATGTATTTTTTCTCTGTTTTCAGGTATGTATGCGCGGGCGCGTGCATATATTCAAATATCTAGAAAACCTGTCGAACAAAGACTCATTGCCGTCGCACAGGCGGATCGATGAGACGAGACGTTCGGCCAAACATACTTCGTATATCAGCTCGCCGCAGACCGCGCAGATCACATCCGGCAATGCTACCATAGATTGCTTGCGACACAAGCCACGGCACGTCATCGACAGTGGATA